>NC_061533.1:6232500-6317500 GCF_022379125.1 Scophthalmus maximus | reverse complement strand
CTTTTCTGTTCATTGCTATAATTGTCAAGATTCTCATTTGGGGTAAATTGACTGGAACATATAGACGAGTCTTCTTTTTTCTCTTATCGTGACCTTTTCACCACAGTGCAATAATGACAGAGAATTCATAAAACCACTAATTTGAGAAGAATTGCAAGAAAAGGAAAGGAAAGGAAAGGAAACCAGTCCTTTTTACAAGGACGTAGAAATTGTGTTTTCCATCGAAAAAGGAATTTGAATGATCAATTTCTTTTTCTTCTCTTATTGGTACAGTTTATAAAGGAATTCTAATGAGCCCTGAAACCTTCTGATAATACTCATGTAGCTGGGTGTGTGTATGTGTGTGTGTAGGGGACAGTGTATTCAATTAAAAGCAATCAATTAATTAGCCTATGTCCCTTTGGCTATATTCCATTTCTACCATCCATGAAACACACACACACACACAAACGTTAACACTAGCCAACATAGGAAGACAACTGACAAGTGAGTGGCAAACGCAAACGGCCATCATGCATCAATACCACCTCATCTATCGACAAACTGACGCTTTTTTTTACATCAGAAGGTTAACGAATGCTCCCCAGGATCAGACTTAGTGGGGATTTGATCCAAACTGTGTCCCGTGTCATTATGTAATCCCTGCATTTCTCAGTGTGCACGTGTGTTTGTTAAATGTTGCCCCACCCTCTGCTTCTGACCGAAGCGTTTCCTGTGTTAAATGTGTAATGGTGTTGACCCGTACACCGACTAAGACCCTTTCCCTGCTGTACAAGACAAAAAGAGCACGAGACGTGAGGGCGCAGAGGAGTGCAAATCAGAGCGCCAGGGGAGGGAAAGGAAAAAGAAAGGAGTCGCAGGATGAGAGGGTTACGGGTAACCACCGAAAGAGACAAAGGCAAATTCATTATTAACAAGAAACTCTTCATCGTGTCTGGACGCAAGCAGCGGCAGGCAAATGGGCGAGTGGTTCAGTAACGGTTGAAGAAAGAGCAGTGTAATGGGAGGATTTATTACGTGTGTGTGATCAGGGTCAAAGCTGTGAAATGCTTAAAAGTACGTTCATCCGAGAGAGAGAGAGAAAGGGTGGAATTGTAAGGAAAGCTGAATTTTTTTTATCATGCTGTGTGAAGATTTCCGTGCTGCCTAGACAAAACCTGTTAAAGTAAATGATAACAGTAAGAGGTTGGAGTGATCATCAGTCGCACTGGCGTTGCAACATGCACACATCTGTGCCGAGAGGCCAACGCGGAAAGCTGAAAAGAAATTAGAGGCCATGCATTCGCACACGTACACACACACACACACTTGGTTATTGCATTATATATGGCATTAATAAAGTAATAAAGTCGGTGACGATGGGAATGTTTGCAAATCAAATGTTCAGCGTGTTACCGCTCTAATTCAATTTTTTTTACAGGCGGGCTAACAAATTAATTGAGGTTGTTTGAAGTCTGGTTATCTCTCGCTGCGCTGTTATAAACTTAGTTTATGGACATTTTTTAAAGATGTTATTCCAGCCGAATATGAGCAACATGAATATTAGCAACATGTTCAGATGGCATATGCTGCACGTGCACGGAATAAAAAAGTAAGACGGACAAACACAAACACACACACACACACACACACACACACACACACTGTGTGCGCACGCTTGCTTGCATGTGTTTGTATGAGTTGCTCTGGGCAGTATTACATTTAACTGCCTGTCCTGCACATGCTGACTGTAATAACCCCATAGGATCGTAATAGGTTACATCCCAACTGTTTTAAAGCGATAACATTATTTTTGCATTGCATTGTGAAAAAAAAATGTCCACTGCCATCAGATGGAATAAAAACCCTGTGGGCGCAGAATTTTAATTAATCAAAATACCGTTTTCATTTCAAACAACATTTACTCCTACGGCTGTCTCTGTTTGTCTTTTTTTTGCCTTGTGATTTTTTATGTGATTATCATTTATAATTAGAATTTGTTTTGAATCGACGGCCTCTAAACGCAATACAGAAATGAAAATGAAATCTGCTTTCTTTCTTTCTCACACAAAAAAGTTACCAGTCTTGCTGTGGTAGACAGCAAAAAAACGAAATTATTAGAGCAACCCTTCTTTCACTCACACCAGCAAACAGCTAAAAATGAATAACTTAAGTCAATAACTTCAGTTAACTTTTTACGATTTCTGGTGTCAGTGTTGTTCCACAGTTTCAATGGAGGGGACACTAATCTGGCCGCTGTGGCTCGGGGAGCAAGAGAGGGTCGTCCACTAACCAGAAAGTCTATGGTTCCATCCCCACGTCCCTTGGTCCGCATGCATGCTGACGCGTCCTTGGGCAAGACACCTAACCCTAAATTGCCTCAGATGGCAATTTGAATGTGGCCCGGCGGCGCATGAATGTGACAGAAATAGCAGCGCTGTATGAACGTGTGTCAATGTGACTTGTACTGTAAAATCGCGACGATAAGCCTAGACAGCGCTATATGAATACAGTCCATTTACCATTGACATGGCATGCAGCATCGCCTACATGCTTTTATTTCACACGTGTTTGTTCTTTTTCTGTCCTGTCATGCCTCTCCCTCTCTCCATTTGTCGGAGGGCGTCTTGGACAGAAGGGCTGCGAATAACGCTGTTTGTGTTTTGGGTCTTGTTGACGGAAATGAACCTCGACGTCGACTGATATTGTGATTCAGCGGAGCGGCTGCCCTGTGCCACAAAAGTCAATACTGTTTACTAAAAACAATTAGAGACTGCCTATGTAATGTGCAAACCATAGAATGATCAATATCGCATCAATCCCTCGTGTCTATGAACACGGAGAGTGTCTGCATATACTTTGTATCATATTGTGTGTTTGTGTTTGCATGGCTAGATGAAGAAAACGTTAACAGCGTGTATATGGACGCATAACGAGTGCATTGTGTGACTGATGCAAGTGACGACCCGCCGCGACGTCGGTCAGTTCATTGGTCTGTGAACCGCCATTTTGAAGCCGTCGAGTTTTGCATTTTGGCCACCGCCATCTTGGCTTTTTGAATTACCAGATAGTACCAGATGTTCGGAGGAGCAGGAGGCGGGCCTGACGGAGCCCATCCACTGTACGTCCACCTACACCTGCAACCATGCACCTATTGGACAGTATTAGCTGTCTAAATGGGAATGACTTGAAACTAGAAATTGAGAACAAAAACTCCTCAGGAAAATGTTAACTGATGTAATAAATCAAGTGAGAAGTAGATTTTTCATGGACTTCTATAGAAACTGACTAATTTTTTGAGACTAGTGGAGTCGCCCTCTGCTGGCCCTTCGCGAGAATACGAGTTTCAGGCACTTCCGCATCGGCTTCACTTTCCGGACCCGTTGACTATGTCCATTTTTTTAATATACATTACATTACACAGAGCATGTCCAAAACCTCTTTTGCTGGTGTAGCATGGTGTGCCACCTCCCTTACCTTTAAAAGTCACGCACTTGCACCTCTGCAGATTGCTACAATAAGAGCAGATTCGCCAGGTAAGAGAGAATGCTTGTCTGCAGAGGAAATCATCTGTGCGTGTGTAACAAGTGTTGTGCGCCGTGCCCCTGCCTATGCATGCATATATTACTATCTCGATAACGTGCCCCAAAAACATCGGCGTAACACGGCACCGTTCACTTCAGAGCGGGGTTTTGTTTAGCGCAATTTGCCTTCTGCTGCAATTAAGACCAACAAACCCATTGGGGGGCTCAGACGGGCGCAACTGCAGTTCCTGTTTAAACAATGCTGGCTCAGGATGGGAAAACGAGGGCCACGCCGCTCTTACACAACAAAGACGAAATTGGAGGTCCTGCTGTCTGCTGGTTCTTTATGTGCACTGGATTTAAACCATGTCTGAAGTCAGGATCTACCGGTTAGGAGCCTTGTAACCTATCTGTCCCGCCTTTGGAAATCTCCTTTTGGGGTCCACAGCATGCCCTGCCTACTAAAACCGTAAGAGTCTGTGTTGCTGCGGTGAGAAGGGAGAAAACTTGTTTGTGTCGCACCAATTGAGAACAATTCTTCTACCAGGGAATTCTCTAATTTTCTAATTGAAAACAACAAACACCTGGTTTCCTGCTGACTACATTCTGCCGCAGCACAAAAGCAAAGTCATAATGTGGGAAAGAAACCGACTGACTAGATGACAGGTTTAAGAAAAGAGAATGAGAGGTCAGATGGTGGGAAGAAGAAAAATTGTGAAAAGCAAGTGGGAGCAGAGGAAGAGAGATGATAAGTGAGCAGATAAGATGAGAGGATATACAAATAGTGGGAGGAAGGAGGAAAAGTAGAAGGAGAAGGGGAGGAATGAAAAAGAAGGAAAATGTGAAAACAGGAAAAGAAGACTCATGAGGTCGGAAGACGACGGAGGAGGAGGAGGAGGAGGAGAAGAGGAGGAGGAGGAGGAGAGGACTCGGGAGGTAAAGAGACAAATGAGGGAGATGACAGCTGGGCGAGCTGCCTAGACAAGATAGAGGGTTCAGGACTATATGTGTGTGTGCGCGTGTGCGTGTATGTGCATGTGTGTGTGTGTGTGTGTGTGTGTGTGTGTGTGTGTGTGATATGTCAGGGATAAATGGCTATTATCACTATGACAATGTTAATTACAGCCAGACTATTAGGCCTGAGGAGTGCCGGCTCATTTATTTGGCTGCAACACGGTTGTGTGTGTGGGGGCCTGTGCACGTGTGTGTGTGTGTGTGTGTGTGTGTGTGGAGGTGTCTATGGGATTTTTTATAATTGTGAGTATACAAGTATGTGTGTGTGTGTGTGTGTGTGTGTGTAATAGTATCAAATCTATTTGCTAGACAGAGTAATTACTTCAGGCTCTGGCCAAACGCTGAAATGTTTCTTGTGATCTATAAGACTTCAGACTAATCATTACCAACTGAGCGTGTGCCAAATTCCCAGTCTCTAACTGAGAGATATTTTAAGACTTTTACAAGCAATGCATGCTTTTTTTTTGTCCCAATGGAATCTAAATATTATCAGTTCATTGGTATTCAGGTGTGTATATATGTATATATATATATATATATATATATATGTGCACACTTTCAACACTGTCTTTTAGATATGTGTATTATATACAGTATATGAAGATATGGAAATATGACTTCTATTCTTGTTTCTATGCTTCTGTGGAAATAATATGCGATTTTTCGCGGTTCTGTCGCCATACAAATACTAAGCAGCGTATCTATCGTTCAAATTGTTATTCCTATCCTTGTGGTGTGTTTAAATAAATACTCCACTCTGGCATGATTGTATGAACTATAGGCACAGCACAACATGTGTGGGGGTACAGGTCTGACGAGAGCCGGGGGGGGGGGGGGGGGGGGGGGGGGGGGGTGGTACAGTTGATCCTCGTGTGACTAATTCGACCGCACACTGTGTGATGAAACACGTCCAATTGATAACTTCAAGGTAATGAACATCCAGCTGGTGGGTGGACAACAGTGTGAGGGTGTGATTGTGTCAGGATCTCATTTAGCTTTCCTCATACTGGTGCTGTGGTTTCCTGTGGCTGCTTTTTCGGAAAACAATAAACAACAAGTTTCAGTATCGCTCTGCCAGTGAAATGGCAAATAGAACAACTTCAGCCTCCACGATGTGACGTAGGTCAGAGTGAAACAGTATTTGTGGGCGGACCAAATTCGATGTGAATAGGTTGCCCGAGGGCTGCACGGTGGCGTAGTGGTCAGCGCTGTCGCCTCACAAGAAGTTTTCTTGGTTCGCATCCTGGTTCCAACCCACCAGGGCCTTCCTGTGTGGCGTTTGCATGTTGTCCCCGTGTATGCGTGGGTTCTATCCAGGTTCTCCAGCTTCCTCCCCCAAAACAGGGAGATGGGGGTCAGGTTTCTTTCATAATTGCATTTTTTTTTTAGCTTTAGCTTTGGTTTTTATTTGTAATTATTAATGACATGTATTTATTGAAATTGGGTCCCGGAACATTTTCTGGAGTTTGTCATTTGGCATATGGAACATTCTATGGCGCCTGGGTTAGAGCAGCCAGGCACGATGATAATTCGGCTGCCGAAAGCAGCGGTTTTTTTTCTGTCTACAGTCATCGACGCGCCCACTCGCTCGCTGTTCATTTTCCAGAGGTTTTCTTGCTATAATTCTCACATGGGCTCACTTGGACATTTTCCGGAAATGTTATCAGGGGGCCTGGCAGGAAAAGTTAGAGAAAATGTCCAGGGGAACATCTGCAGACGACGTCCGGACTACAGTGCTAGTCTGAAAGCGGCTTGTGATTATCTTGCCACAGCGGCAAGATCCACCCCAAAAATTGGGTGGAGCAAATAATGCCACCTGTCAGTCAGGTTGAGGGAGGCTTCGCAACACACATCCTCAGTTCTTAGAGACTCTCCAGTGTCTCTCTCCGGACCGCTGATGTATTCCAAACCTCTTCACCTCCACCGCCAAAGTCATCGCCGTCCCTCGCCGCCCCCCCCCCCCCCCCCCCCCCCCCCCCCTGCCTGTCTGCCACGATACTAATTGCATGCGCTAACGAGATGCTAACGAGCCTGTGGGGCTATGTGGGAGTCTCACGGCTAACCCACTTCCTCTCTCCTGTCCCACTGCCTGCAGGGTGATCAAGGGTTGGATCTAACGGACAAAAAACACTCCAGAACATTCACACGCAAAGAAAGAAATTAAAGAAATGCATCCGCGAGCACAAACACACCTGTAGGGCACACAGTGGTGACGGGGCCAGACGGACGAGAGTTCTTGGGGACGGTGTTCCAGTTGGCCAGTCGTAATTATACACACTGCTAATTAGAGCGAGTAATTGGCCAGAGAGGCAGGCGTTGTCTGAGCCTTTCCTCAAATGCCAATAATCAAGGACAACTGTAGGTGGAATAATATTGAGACTTGCTGTGAACGGCTACACTCAAAGGGACAGTCCATTGGGAACTGGCCGGGGCCCGCTTCCCTTTGCCCACGACATGGATTCCAAAAGATCTTTGAGATTCCGGTCATCACATCATTTCTGCAGATTTGTCAGCTGCACATCGTCGCTGCCATTCTTTTTCAAGATGATAAAGTCTGGCCGTAAAAAAAAAAAAAAGGATGCAGACGGTCGACGACAATGCTCTTTCACGACATCCTCCTTGGCCCGGCGTGCCGAGGAAAACATTGCCCGCACGTGAATACATCCCCAGCAGCGGCAGCGGTCCGGATGCGTTGACACGAGGGAGGCTGGGTCCGCGGATTCGCGCTGTTGACGTCCGATTCTGACCCGACCATCTGCGCGCCTCAGCAGAAAATTGAGATTCAACAGGCCACGCTACACGTTTTTCCAGCCTTCAACCGTCCAGCTCCGGCGAGTCTCTGCCCCGAAACAGCCTTCGGATCTCAGATGTTGTTTGATGACAAGCGCTGAACCCAAAATGCTCTTGTGCTCTTTGAGCACCGTTCGCCTCGAGGCTTTGTCTAACATGTTGTGAGACGCTTTTCTGCTCCCCACAGTTGGAGAGTTATCTGCTCTTCTTTTCTTTCTTTTCTTCTTCTTCTTCTTCTTCTTCTTCTTCTTCATCGCACCACTCCGACACTTCAAAGTGCACGGAAGTCATGGGAGATAAAGTTTCAGAAGCCGGTGGGGCCCCGACCACATTCCACGTGCCGTGTTAACTGAGGTCACGTTATTTCCCCATCCCGATGTTCAGTGTGTTGTGAAGTGAAGCTCCTGACCTGTGCATGATTTTTTTATTATTATGATTAGTATTTTATTTTTTTTCTACTGCCACATCATTGGCTTTTTTGGAGAAATACATGAGTACGCAGATGGACCGGTGTTCCTAATAAAGTGCTGCAAAGAATGTCCGCAGCATTATCTGATAAAAAGATAACAAAGTCCAGGTATAGAATTAAATCTAAGTACATTTATTACTCGCATTCTTCAGTTTTTAGTCGTCCCAAAGATCCCTGTGGTAGGGCGAGTCAAAACAGATGAGAGCATTCGCCAAATGTCTCAAATTCTAAATGTAAATGTAAAAAGCAACTGACATTTAACTTTTCTCTTCACAAATTAATGAGAGGCAAAAAAAAGAGAGAAAAAAGCGACAAAGAGAGATGGAGGAGAGTCAGGCGAGGGGGAGGGAGATGGATGAATGGAGCCAGAGAGACGAGGAGAAGGGGAGAAAAGGATTTTCTTCTAAAAACCTAAAAAAAAACCAGAGAAATTAAATGGAGGGGAAGGGACAGTAAAAGTAGAGAGTCATTTTGAATAGTCAAACCGTGAGGGAGGGAGAGATGAAAAGATCTGGAGGACACGAGGGAGGAGGGATGAAGACATTTGGTAGATATGAAAGCTAACAGCCCATACAACAGCACACACACACGCACGCACACACACACACACACACGCACACACACACACACACCACTCTTGCTAAGATCCCAGGGAGAATTGTACTTTCAATTTCAAGACCCCTAATTGCATTAGAGCTGCCCTGCTCTCGTCTCCTCTCTCTCTCTCTCTCTCTCTCTCAGTCCCTGTGTCTCTCACTCTTCTCTCTCTCTCTCTCAGTCCCTGTGTCTCTCACTCTTCTCTCTCTCTCTCTCCCTCTCAGTCCCTGTGTCTCTCTCTCTCTCTCTCCCTCTCAGTTCCTGTGTCTCTCACTCTTCTCTCTCTCTCTCTCCCTCTCAGTCCCTGTGTCTCTCTCTCTCTCTCTCTCTCTCAGTCCCTGTGTGTCTCTCTCTCTCTCCCTCTCAGTCCCTGTGTCTCTCTCTCTCTCTCTCTCTCTCTCTCTCTCAGTCCCTGTCTCTCTCTCTCTCTCTCAGTCCCTGTGTCTCTCTCTCTCTCTCTCCCTCTCAGTTCCTGTGTGTCTCTCTCTCTCCCTCTCAGTCCCTGTGTCTCTCTCTCTCTCTCCCTCTCAGTCCCTGTGTCTCTCACTCTTCTCTCTCTCTCTCTCTCTCTCTCTCTCTCTCTCCCTCTCAGTCCCTGTGTGTCTCTCTCTCTCTCCCTCTCAGTCCCTGTGTCTCTCACTCTTCTCTCTCTCTCTCTCTCTCTCTCTCCCTCTCAGTCCCTGTGTCTCTCACTCTTCTCTCTCTCTCTCTCTCTCCCTCTCAGTCCCTGTGTCTCTCACTCTTCTCTCTCTCTCTCTCTCTCCCTCTCAGTCCCTGTGTCTCTCACTCTTCTCTCTCTCTCTCTCTCTCCCTCTCAGTCCCTGTGTCTCTCTCTCTCTCTCTCTCTCTCTCTCTCCCTCTCAGTCCCTGTGTCTCTCTCTCTCTCTCCCTCTCAGTCCCTGTGTCTCTCACTCTTCTCTCTCTCTCTCTCTCTCTCTCTCTCTCTCTCTCTCTCCCTCTCAGTCCCTGTGTCTCTCTCTCTCTCTCTCCCTCTCAGTCCCTGTGTCTCTCACTCTTCTCTCTCTCTCTCTCTCTCTCAGTCCCTGTGTCTCTCTCTCTCCCTCTCAGTCCCTGTCTCTCTCTCTCCCTCTCAGTCCCTGTCTCTCTCTCTCTCTCTCAGTCCCTGTGTGTCTCTCTCTCTCCCTCTCAGTCCCTGTGTCTCTCACTCTTCTCTCTCTCTCTCTCTCTCTCTCCCTCTCAGTTCCTGTGTCTCTCTCTCTCTCTCCCTCTCAGTCCCTGTGTCTCTCTCTCTCTCTCTCTCTCTCTCTCTCTCTCTCCCTCTCAGTCCCTGTGTCTCTCACTCTTCTCTCTCTCTCTCTCTCTCTCTCTCTCTCTCCCTCTCAGTCCCTGTGTCTCTCACTCTTCTCTCTCTCTCTCTCTCTCCCTCTCAGTTCCTGTGTCTCTCTCTCTCTCTCTCTCCCTCTCAGTCCCTGTGTCTCTCTCTCTCTCTCTCTCTCTCTCTCTCTCTCTCTCCCTCTCAGTCCCTGTGTCTCTCACTCTTCTCTCTCTCTCTCTCTCTCTCTCTCTCTCTCCCTCTCAGTCCCTGTGTCTCTCACTCTTCTCTCTCTCTCTCTCTCTCCCTCTCAGTTCCTGTGTCTCTCTCTCTCTCTCTCTCCCTCTCAGTCCCTGTGTCTCTCTCTCTCTCTCTCCCTCTCAGTCCCTGTGTCTCTCACTCTTCTCTCTCTCTCTCTCTCTCTCCCTCTCAGTTCCTGTGTCTCTCTCTCTCTCTCTCTCCCTCTCAGTCCCTGTGTCTCTCTCTCTCTCTCTCTCTCTCTCTCTCTCTCTCTCTCTCTCTCCCTCTCAGTCCCTGTGTCTCTCTCTCTCTCTCTCCCTCTCAGTCCCTGTGTCTCTCACTCTTCTCTCTCTCTCTCTCTCTCTCTCTCTCTCTCTCTCTCTCCCTCTCAGTCCCTGTGTCTCTCACTCTTCTCTCTCTCTCTCTCTCTCCCTCTCAGTCCCTGTGTCTCTCACTCTTCTCTCTCTCTCTCTCTCTCTCTCTCTCAGTCCCTGTGTCTCTCACTCTTCTCTCTCTCTCTCTCCCTCTCAGTCCCTGTGTCTCTCACTCTTCTCTCTCTCTCTCTCTCTCCCTCTCAGTCCCTGTGTCTCTCACTCTTCTCTCTCTCTCTCTCTCTCTCTCTCTCAGTCCCTGTGTCTCTCACTCTTCTCTCTCCTCCTCTGCACTGCCCCAGGACTTCTACTGGGCCTTTTACATGGAGCTCTGCACCTTTGCCGAGCTCTTCTTTTGCACTACATCTCTCACTCTCTCTCTTTTTGCTTGTCTAACTCCAACCCCCCCCTTTTTTTTCTTTGTCCCCTCTTTCATTTCTCTCCTTTTGACGCCCCTCCTTGTCCCCTTCTATCAATTAGTCAAACCCCTCCCTCCCTTTTCCCGTCTATTCTCTTTCCTGCCTAAGTCGATCAATTGCGCACCCTCCCCTTCCCTTTCTTCTCACCCTCTCTTCCCACCCCCTCATCCTGCCTATTTTAAACTAGTCTGATTTTTCTTTCTCCCCACTCTCTCTCTCTCTCTCTCTCTCTCTCTCTCTCCGACATCAGTCTATTCCTCACCCACTTCTTCCACTGGGTCTAACTTCACACAAAGGAGAGTCTCCGCCAACTGGGTTAGAGTGACATTTCCTGTTTACTTATCTCCATCCATCTCCCTCTCTCTCTCTCTCCCTCTCTCTCTCTTCTGAGTTTGACTATATTCTCAAAGACCCCCCACCCCCCCCCCCCCCCCGCCCCTTTCTTAATTTTATTCCATTTTTTTTTTTTTATCGCTCTGTGAATTCGTCAGACGACCCAAAACAAAAGCGTAACAACGCTGGGATCATGAACAGTTGCTCGTCTTAACCCCGAGCAATTGCCCCGCCGGTGGCAAGACTCTGCGCGCTCCCCCGCAGCGGCCCGTGTACACTTGAGCACAGCGCTCCCCAGCTGCAGCACAGCTGCCGTAGCGGCCCGCGAGGACATTGTGGTCGGACGAAGCAGCTCCCCGGTGGGGCTAAATGTAACTGAGCATGAAGGAGGCTGTTCTCACGAGGGGATTTGGTTCAAGAAACAAAACAAAAAAAAAAGTCAAATCGTCCCCCCCAAAAAAAACCCCCCCAGAGCATTTCATCTCGGTTTATCTCTGCTTTACGCTCCAGTGGTTCATTCATTCTCATGTCTCAGACCTTTTTCAGTGGCGCTCACGTGGGCTTTTCATTCAAACCCGCAAACTGAAGTGGGTGATTTCCGCTTCCCATGAAAATGAGCTCGGTGGTTTCGTTTGTCTGGATTAGAAAGCGCGCATATATTAACCAGGCTCCGGCACACCATTGGGTTTTTTTCCCCCGCCTACACTGTTTATGGAGTAATTTTTGAGTGTTAAATTTGATAAATAATAACTGTCCGCAAGGGAGTGCTTATAATGGACGAAAATGGAGTGAAATAAAGAGTCTTTGTTTTGCTGGGGGACAGCGACGGGACCCCCGTTTGGGCCCCTAATCTACTTTGATCCAGAGAACGAGTGTGCGTTTTTTCTGACATTACAATAAAGAGACACAGAGGAGATTAAGTCAAGTGAGTCGTAGCATCTGCAAACAACTGCAGTTTGTCTTCCATGCCACCTCGGACATTCTGAAATTCCTTCCCCGCGCATCAAATGAACAGCAGTTGCTTGATACGAGAATGAACCACAGCGAAGCAGAAGGTGCAGTCGCAGTTTGCCAGTGCTGCCGTCCCCAGTGTCTCCTTTGCATCGCTGAATACACAGTGAGTGACAAGGGGGCTGCTCGGCGCCGACCGGCATTTGCATTATATCAAGCGAAATGTCTTGTGCGACCTGAAGGTTGAAAGAGGAGCCAAAGCGCATCCCTCTCAATACACACCGCCGAGGGCAAGTGTGCTTCTCTCCCGCTTGTCTCGTTGACTCTGCGTGCATCGACTGCTTTCTTTTTTTTTTTACATTTAGTTCAGAAACTCGAGTGGTGCCCTCCTCCAGCCTTATAGCTTTTGTCATCTTCCAACTTACTTCTGAACTTTATTTTCTCTCGCTTTAAACATCTCCCTCTCTCTCCCCTTCCCCATCTCCCCTCTTTCCCCCCCCCCCCTCTATTCCTGTTGACTGATTGGAGCGAGCCACAGCCGCTTGGTATGGAAATGAACCTGGAGCCCAGGACACGCAAGTTTGCAGTGACCCAAATACATACACACTCACACACACTCACACACACACACACACACACACACACACACACACACACACACAGAGGATGTGTCATGCGTGTTGATTAATTGGGCTTTCGAAAAGGGCTGGTAACAAGCAAGTACTAAAACTGAAGAGAAGTAGGGGGCATGGGTGAAAAAAACAAGGAAGAAAACTTTGCCGGCTTTCCTGCAAACAGAGAAATATGTATACAGGGTTGAGTAAAAGAGTAGACACGGAGGTTAATTGCCCGAGTAACGGGGCTAAAGTAGTTAAAAATGTTGTCAGGGAATCATTACTCGCGCTCAACAGAAAAGCTTTTCACTGTGGAAATAAATCTCCTCTGTGTGCGTCGTCAATTAATATTCTCAACGCTACTGAAGCAGTCTGATGTGATTTAATAATTATATACACCAGTTACTGGCTTTAATGTTGTGGCTGATTTTGGGTGCGTGCGCGCGTGCGCACGCGCGTGTGTGTGTGTGTGTGTGTGTGTGTGTGTGTGTGTGTGTGTGTGTGTGTGCGTGTGTGTGTGTGTGCGTGTGTGTGTGTGTGTGTGTGTGTTAGCTACGTCCCTTCTACAGAAAGGTGCGGGCCACAGTGTGGGTTAAAACAAACGAGAGCCAACCGGGGGGAGTGTTTGTAGGATCGATTACACAGTGTCCTGCTTGATGTCACGAAATTAGCAAGCTCAGAGAGAAAAATAGGGAAAATGGAGAAAACATAGAATAGATCGAGACATAATGATTAAAGGGAGAAAAAAAATGGCAGAGGAAGAAAGAGGGAGAATGGCTGTTCTTAATAAACACCTAGACTGTGAAAATGGTAAATCTATAATGGAGTGTGTGTGTATTCCTCAACGAATTATTAACTATTCAGCTTCCTCTTCCTACATATTGACTTCGTTTTACAGAAAACCAATCAGAGAACCCCCCCCCCCAACACAAACAGACTCACACCCACACACACACACACACACACACACACACACACACACGCACACGCGGACACACGCACACACACACGTGAGAGGTGGAACTCACAGGCATCCTCCAGCAACAAAGACAAACAAGTGTTCTAATTAGGAATTAATTACACAGCAAAGGCTGCGAGAGGTGAAACTGTGAGGAGAGACAGACGGAGACGAGAGGAAGACGGAGAGGGCAGAGTTTAGAGAGGGAGACGGAAAGAGGGAGAGGACAGAGAGGTGGGTGAAAGTGGTGAAAAGACGAGGATGAATACCAGACAGTGTAAACAAAACGAAACAGGAGGACAGACTGATTAAGAAGAGGCCTAAAAAAGAGCCCCCCCCCCCAAAAAAAAAAAATCAATTCAATTCTAAAACAAAAGAGACAAGAATAAGATGAGGAGGAAGAAAATAGGTTATTTTCTTTTGTCTTTCTCATCTCCCACTTCCCGCGACAACGAATGAGAATATATTCAAAAAAAGAGCGTGACATATCGGCAAATGGTCAAAGGTTTGTATCACTTTCTATTTAATTAGAGAAATCGGACAAAAGACGGTGTCCAGAATCATCTCTCTGCGTCTGTATCTCAGTTTAGTGTCTCATCCAGAGCCACGAACCTTACGTTTTTTACTCTAATGCATTAGAAGGGGCTGATGGAATAGTAAAGCAGAAAAATGTTTTTGTCTGTGTACGTCGCCGTCTCCCTCCCTCCGTCACCGTGAGAGGGAGGGAGGCAGCATTTGTTCCCGAGGTGTGTAATGGCGCTTGAAGGGAATTTAAGGCAACATTATTACTGATCCAATTTTTTCAGGTGCTAAAAACATGTCTAAGAGCAGGGGCAGAAGAATAGCGGGTCCATTTCTGACCTGCCTTTTCATCCTGTTTACCCCCCGCGTCACAAAATTGGTTGTTCCGTCGCCATTTCTCCTTCCATTTGTCTCCATTATTTCCCCTCTCGTGTCTTCTCCTGAGTTGTGGCGCGGTGATGGGGCCCCCTTGTAAATTAGGGTAAAGCCAAAGATTCATACACAGAACCCTCCACGGGGCCGGACTTTTTATCATTTTTTCACAACACATCAGCATTGCAGGAAACTGTGTCGCTGTCCTTGGTGCTGAAGCTCCGCGACCCCAGAACTTTGCTGTATGTTGCCAATGTGATCGACCGTCTATTGATAACAAGCACCAGCCTTCCGTGCACATGACATACTGATCTGGACACGGGTCGATTCTAGATAAATCATCGGTAGATCCCGAAATCTGTCTCCCAGGAATTTGCACCAAATTAAATGAGAAGAATTTGGGGGGGAAGCAAAGTGTGAGAAATGGAACATAAGGATTTGTATTAGCTGCAAGGAAGAAGCCCTGAAGACTCATTTGTGCTCAACGCTATAGCTATGTATACGTAGAAGGATGGAGCCTCCGGTCTGCACTCTCCAATCCGTATTCGTGCATGTCTTCTGAAAGTTCGCGGACGGGACGAAGCGGCGCAGTACCAGTGGATATCGCAGGGGGGCAGTGTAGACACCTGGAAGTATTGGAAATGCTCTGTGTGGTCAAATTCCCTCACGCTGATAATAGTGGAAGATGTATCCTCACGTAGCTTTTGCGCCTTTTGTGAAGATGCACATCATCAGCAGTTATTTCACAGTCGCCGTTATCTACTGTTGTCAGAAACTCTTGACTGTGCACTGCCCTCTAGTGGATGCCTTTTTTCCCCATTAGAAATACTTAAACCAATTAACGGATTATCAAAATAGCTGCCGATTAATTTGGTAATAGATCACGAATCGATTAACCGCCGCAGCTCTAGTGTGCGGCGGCGGTTACATTGTTTAAAACAGGACGAGTCTCTTTTCGTGAAGGCAGCATGAAGGAGCTCTGAGACTGGATGGATGGGTTGACAAATCACATGATGCCAACCCAATGACGCGGGGGTCGAAGGTCGGCGGCCGGGCTGGTAGATTACTCTGCTAGCATTGGTCTGTGTTTCTTTCTAGCGATTTTTGTTCGCGGGAAACTTGCACCAGACGTGCTGACATCGTAACTTCTAATAGAGCACGGACGACATGAAAGAAAACAAACCACAGACATTAAATGAAACATTTTAATCTAATTTTAAATCCCCTCTCAAAACTGGCTCTCCTCTCCTCTCCTCTCCTCTCCTCTCCTCTCCAAAAGATTAAACCAATTTTCAGCCCCCACAAAGAGACAAATTGCTCCTAATAACCCCGTGCTTCCTGAAGAGGGCCTCTTTCTTTCCCGTTCAGCCAAGAGACCGGCACCTTAATGGATATGCGGAATTAGGAGGGAAAATGTCAGAGAGGGCTTGGTAATGACAGGCGGTGTTCCGGTCATCCATTTTTTTCTTCTTTTTTTGCCCTGTCAAGGGGGAAAACCTCGTGCACTACCACACCGGTGCCGTCGAGAAGCCGACTTTGGGCGCCGGCGCTGAGACGGAGCTGCATCGCTCGAGCAGATCAGACGGAGCGATAATGTCTCAAAGCCGTCGCCGGGTGCACCCGATGACGCGGAGTTTTTTTTTTTAGGCCGTTTCAAAATGTAAAAGCCGCAAAGGTCCCACCATTTTTCTTTTTTTTTATTATTCATTTTCTTTTTTACGTGGTTTCACCTGTGATGTTTGCAAATTTTTGTTTTGTTCCAGGCGCCAATAGCGCTATTGCTCAAGAAGGAGCGGGACTTTGTCAAAGCTTTCACATCCAGCTCGCTTTGAAGATTCGAGCTCATAATTTCACCCCTTCTCTGTTATCCCCCCCCCCCCAAAAAAAAAAAACCTCCAGTGGATTCGGAGGCTTTCATCTCAGTGACTTATCGCAGAGACCTCTCTCCGCGACGGACAACCGACACCTGGCCAGTAGTTCTGGTAAACAAATCAGGCGGCCCAAATAGCTTGTAATAGCAGCCAATTTTGGATGCTTTTACCTAAAGAGGAAGGCAAAATATAAATAGGAAAGACGGAGGGAGACCAGGTGAAACTGTGAGTGTGTTGCTGTGTGTACATGATGGCGTGCGTGTTGTGTGTGTTTCAGAGGCTTGAGGAGCAGCGGACGCACTGTCCCGGATAAGCCGAAACAAATTACGTTGTTTTTTTTAAACATTTCTGCAACAAATATTCATTGGAACTCTAAACTCTACCAATTTATTAATATTATTATTATTGACATATGTATTCAGATAATTTTAAGTGCATTATTAATAGTGTAAAGTAGTTTTTTTTTCTGTTTTAAAGTATCTTTTTAGTCTTGTATTTATTGCTTGTGTCTTTTGTCAAATTTGAAGGGTTTTTCCAAAAGTAGCACCTCTTATTTTGTTGTTATTGCTGTTTTTCTCTTGGACGATAACAATAAAGGCTTTCTGATTCTAACTCTAACATTAATTCAAATCCTAATTCCAATTCACATTCAGTAAGAATGAATCCCATTCATTCCCCCTACAATATAAACAACGACTAACATCAATAGGGTCATATAGGCTACCACTAGTAATGACCTGACTTCCTAACTATTGGTAAAAATTCAGGACACCAAAAAAGACGAAATACAAAGGAATACATCTACAGCTCAAGGGTCACACATGAATTAGCCATCTCATTGTGTGAACTTTACCTACACACAAAACATATCCTGGAGTAGAAAATGTAAGAGTTGAATTGAAACACTTTCAAACCGCTGGCGAGAGGACAGGGGGATGAGATGTATAGCGTTACGCATCCCGGGGCTCCATTCACGTAGCCTCCTCGGTTCCAGCGTGTGAGAGAGACAGGGGTCGCAGAAGCCCAGAACAAAATTGGGTTTTTCTCACTGGGGCTTTGCTGTTTGAAGGAGGGCTATCAGAGCAGATTAGCTCTCCCCCAGCGGTAATGGAAAGGAGAGCTTTTTTTTTTTTTTTCTTTTAAAGCATCCTCCTCCACTTTTTAGTGGAGATGTGTCAGTTGTGCTCTGCGAACATACGAAGTAGTGGTCGCATTTCATCTAATTAGAAATGCTACGGCTTCATGAGCACCCGGTTTATCAGTCGGAAAGTTTGTTCTCTTCTCTGAAAGCTTCAAAATGAACCTCCTGAGCTTTCTTACCCGAGGCAACGGAGCAGACTACACCGTACCAAATACATCCACTTGCATTCGATAAAACTTTACCTTTATTTGATTTTATTTGACCGTTGATTTATTTCCGTGATGGTGTGGCCCTTTTATTAACTAGCATTCACAATGTAAAGACTGTAAAGAAGTGTTTTGCTTGCTAAAGTGGCAAAAGTCAAATAAGAGAAAGAACCAAAAAGTGTGTATCTTCATTTTGACAACACTTGACGTTTTGATGTTGGATCCATCCATTGCTTAATCATCAGGAGGGGATTAATGTTACAGGTGGATTATTAACAGAGTGTGGCGTATAAAGCACATACTGTAAAGAGCAGTTGCATAGTTGAGCTTTTATTGGTAATTTGACTACTTTAAGCCCTTCTCTATGCCAAGTATGCAAATATTAACTGCATTTCATCCTTGTATTCCCTTCTGTTGCGCACTCAACAATTTTTCGTAAAGTGTCAGTGCATCTCATAGTAGCACTGGAGTCTGGACTAAATTACTGAGCAAAACAAACAGTGCAGATTTTGCCTTCTATAAGGAAAGAGTCCAATGTGTTCAAGTCTCACACAGGTATGACACCAGGGGATGCGTTTGAGCATGGAGGAGATTGTGTCTGTGTGTGTTTGTGGCTCCCGTTGCAACTTTGAAGGCCTCGCCTGTATGGATTTGCGTGCAAATCTATATGTTCTGTGCCTGCGTGGTTTGTGAACACATTTCGGAGGCTGCCTGTTATGAAGCCTGTGAGGGGGAAACCTGCTGTGTCTGTGTGACCAGGAGGCTTGTAGCAACAGGGGGGGGTAAACAAGCTGACCTTTACAGCGTTGATCACCCTGAAGGTAGGGGGTGGGCTGGCTGTGCCAGCAAGAAGGTTAGGAGGGGGGGGTCGGGTCGGCGCAAAGAAATATGTGTTGACACCCAGCGGCGCACATTTCAGTGTGTCAGCGTGAATCCTGACAGATATCTGTACGCGTGCTCATCCGTCAAGTCACCACTCACCTCGGCCAGCGGCACAATGCCCTGTATGTCCGCGTTGCTGATGTAGAGGTGCGAGACCTTCTCCGACTGCCTGGACGTCGCCTGCGCTCCGGCCGGGTACTCCACGTTCCAGTGTAGAGTCTGGGTCGGCACCAGGTTGATCACGTTGTCCACCTCGAAGTCCAGCTGCATCACCTCGTACGATGGACTTTCCAATCTACAAAAGACAGAGAGAGATGGTTGATAGTGATATTTGACGCGCTGGGGATCGTCCACACGGGGTGATTCATGGACGGCTTCTAGTTGGACACAAAAATGTCACCTGACATACCGGATACGCAGGACCAACAGACGTGTTAGTTTGAAATACATGGCAGTCGCATTCAGCAATGATAACAAGAAAGACTGTGCCACAAATTCAAAAGGTAAAACTTCAGGGGGAAGACAGTAGCACATGACTGGTAACGTTTTAAAACTTGCAAATACATTTTAATGCACAACAGAGATGGCCATTTGGTTGAAGAATTTCTTTTGCACGTCTAAACTTCCTCATATCCAAGAGAAAGAAACCCTCGATGTACTGTAATATGTTGTATGTGTTTTGAGCAACCAGTGAAACAAAAATGAATGTGACAGAGTTATATGGAAGAGAAATGTCAAGAGGAGGGATAAAAGTGTGCGTGTATGTGTGTGTGTGTGTGTGTGTGTGTGTGTGTGTGTGTGTAAGTGGATGTCACGTCATCCAATCCAAATATTAGAGAAACTATTGAGCGTTATTCCCTTTCCGGTGTGAATGTGTATCATGCTTCTTTCTCCACATTAGTATTTGTGAGTCTTATGTATGTTTATATTGCAAATTTTTTTGGGATGTTGACGCAGACAAGAGGCTCAAGATGTTTTGCATAGAGCATTGTGAAACAGCTAGTTCCAGTGTTCCGGTGTGTCTCGTGTCCGTCAGCGTTGGCCTCAGCCAGGGATTCCCAGTTGTTTGAGAGGAAATAGGAAATATCTCAAAATCATAAAAAAAAAAAAATCACCATTTATAAAAAAAAAAAATCAGTAGATGACATCTCTAGAGAAACACTTTCAGATTCAGTTCAAACTTTCTACCGCAAAAACTACTGCAGCTTGGAAAAAATATAAATGTATATCTTTGCTTCATCTCTACCTCTCTTCTCATATTCTGATCCCTCCATACAGAAATGTGTCTGTCACTTTGACATCTCGGATTCCAAACTGCACAATGTGCCCTCATAACTTTGCAGACTGTCATTACCTGCTTTGCCTCACCACCTGTCAGACGTCCCGGTTCGATCTGCTGCTGGTGTGGATCACATTCTTTCATTCATCAACTCGGAAAAATCCTTTGCATCTTCTACCTGCAGACTTGAGAGTTGCTGCTGTGGCTGGATGTCAAGCCACCAGTAGTGAAGATCTCGGATTCACAATGAATTCAGATAATAAATGACTTAAAGGTCATTACAATAACGGCAAAATTAAACGTCCACACGAGGGAATACAAAGTTGTGCCCGTGCCGCGTTGAGCCGCTGCGCGCAGAGCAAAAGAAACGCTGCGTAGAAACTTAGGTCTGGAACAAAACGCTCATCTGAAATGCTAAAATGTGACGGTACCCTTTTTCGTGGCGGAGATAGCAATTGAAATACGACCGCTCGCAATTCATAGTAAGCGCAAGGGCAAAGGTCTCCTGGGTGGGATTTTGGAGATAAACATTCGACAACACAGCACAGTCGACTGTTTTCACAGCGTCAATAAAGGTGCTATGAAAAATAATTTGCGTACAGATTAGCAGCTGATTTTTGTCTCATTCCATTTAAAAAAGAAAAAGGATCCTTGTCTCTGTCCACAGATGCCCTGCACGCACACACACACACACACACACACAAACACACGCATACACGCACACACACACACACGCACACACTGCCAGCAGCCGCTAGTGGAACATGAATAAGAGAGAAAGAAGGAGAAGGTAAGCAGCTGTAAATTGATTTTCGGGGGCAACGTTTTACAGCTCGGTTTTACAGACAGGCGCGCAAACGCTCACACACACTCGCACACACGCGCGCGCGTGCGCCCGCGCAGACACAGATTTACGGGGGTTAAAGGTCACGACAGAGCCAATTGCCGAGGGTCTGTGATATCTGGCGCGTCTCTCTGTGTGCGAGTGTCTGTGTCGGGGGAGAGAAATGGGGTGAGCACTGCGTTACCCAGATAGATTAAGGGCCAGGGAGCTGATGGATGTCAGCTCCCCTTGACCTCTTCCAGATACCTCCGTCATACTTTCTTGTGTTTTTTTCTCCACTTGTCTCCAGCCGTCCGTCTGCCTCCTTCAGCCTTTTACCAAACTGCCGATAAATGATACTACAGCATCTCACCATAACAACCTTTTCTTTAAGTCCTTGTCAAGCTTTGCCCAATATTTGTCAGATAAAAGTGGCTCATGAACCTACAAAGTTCTTTTTTTGTCAGAGCTGGGCCTGGTGGTTCACACCGCCATACTACAGAACGCAGCCATCATCGAAGGTCATTACGTTCCTAAACTGCACACTGCTCCCCGCGGCTCTGCTTCAGCAAGTCTTTGCTTTATTTCATCCATTACCGTCCATTAGCGAGCGGCGGCAAGCTGCTCTCCTCCTACTGGCACCGAGAGTGACGGAGAGGAGGGAAGTCCAGCTCCTTGATTACATTTCGAAGTGACCAACTGAGCTCGGCAAAAGCCCGACATGAAACCCGGCGGACGCGGCTCGAAAAACTTGGACCCGATCCGGCTGGATGTGACCAAGTTGTGGGGATGGCAGGGATTCATCGCACAGCAGTGTAGGATAATGTGTTTATACGACTGAATTGTAGAAGCGAATCTGTCGCGTGGGAAAATGTCATTGCTGCCTGTGTTGTGTTGAGAGGCGACTGAATGTCCAAGGCATGACGGCTATTAGACGGCAGCAATGTGGCCAACGTTGGGTTATGGCGGTGCACACCACCGGACTGTTACACCAGGGATGATGCTGTGCGTAGGAAACCCCGATAGGCCTCAGACACCGGTGGAGGTGGTTGTTTCAGCGAACAATACCAGCTGACATCGAGAGAGAACAGAATTCAAGTTTAAGTTGAATGTAATCGTGGCGACATCTGATTGGATAACTGAAAAACGTGCACCGTCGGCCGATTGGAAGGGACGCTGAGAGAGGGGGCGAGAGAATTGTGAATAAATGAGTCATTAGGAACTTGTGCCACGTCGTGCAGCAACATCATATTCAAACATCAACTCTGAATATTTTGCTGCTGTGTTCAATACCCATCTACTTGTGACTTGGAAAATATATAAAATTGGCAAAAAGGCCAAATATCCTCATTCTATTTATTGAAAATTAAATAAAATATTTACTAGTTGCATAGTGTTGGTTCTTAAGAGCTTTCAGGAAACTTGGGGTTTCTCAGTCATAATTACAACCTGGATGTTGATGTGATACACACATCTGATACGGGTCTTCATGGTAACTCTAAGATGACATGGATGCAACATTCATGTCCACAAAGGTTGTTTTTTAAAAAAAATTTTTTTACTGGTCTAAGTTTGTTTCAGACATTGACACAACGAAAATGTCCACGTTCACCATGAGGTAAACTTCATGTTGAACCTCAGAGGACACTGTATCAGCCGCCCTATTCCATATTTTCTTTTCCGGGGAGAAACTTAAATGCAGCAGAGATTCTGACACATACACACAGAGACACAACGCTCTGTCACTCTCGCGCTCTGTTCCCGTCTCTCTCCCACTCGCAGACACATGCGCGAGCAACGCACTCCTCTCTCTGTGTTTCACACACACCTGCACACACACGGTACACACACACACACACACACACACACACACACACACACACACACACACAGAACCACCCAGAAAATGTTGAGTGTGTTTCGGGTGCGGTGTAATCACTGGAGCTGAAAAAGCAATGTGTCTGCGGTGACAGGTTCACTCAGGTGTTAGCTCCGTCCCAACCACAAGGCACCAAAACAATATTACACTGTTCTCTGGTGCATACACGCACACACCCTCACACACACACACACACGCACACGCCCTCACACACACACACACACACACACACACGCACACACCCTCACACACACACACACACACGCACACACACACACGCACACACACACACACATGCTCACACACACACACACACGCACACACACAGAGACCAGAACATTGTTCTTCTTTCACTCAAAACCTTCGGCGAACAGAGCTGCAGCATCAGTTCACACTTTCTTATCATCCCTGAATGTGATTTTCCTCGGGCAAAGCTGAGTGTGCAGATGCGTCCTGGTTTTCCGACTACGATATCATGATGTTTGGACAACACGTGGCTTCGGCGAACAGGTATATATGTAAAATAAGCGGAGTCACCAGTCACAGTCTCACAGCTGGTGTCAGCAACTGTGACACTTTTTTTCTTTGGACAATTTAGCCTTTTTTTTACAGATAGAGACAATTTCTATCGAACCTTGACCTATAACCAAGTGCTGTTAGTGCCTAAACATAACCATAACCAAATTGTAATAATACAAATCCATCACAATGTCTGGGGACCCTTTTGTTGACATGTTCACTTTTCGATGCATTTGCACGTGAATTACCAACATATCCTCGACATTTTGAAAATTAAAGTGCGATCTCGACGCAATTCTGTTTCACACACATTGCCGCCGTTGCCGTTCAGTTGTCGAGGGAGACGGTCGTACACAGTGAGAGAAAAGCCATTCCAGGTATCTTTAGAAAACCGGGAGGCGAGACGAAGACAAGCGTTTCCACCGCAAAACATGAATTAACACAATCCATTTCAAAACAAGTCTGCGAACGCTGTAGAGCGTCCGAAGGTGGACCTTTGCTCCTGAATGAGCCGCCGAGCCGGACGAACCGGTTCAAACAGCACGATACGCAGCCAGACAGACAGAGACACATCTTTTTGATAGGGAGTGTTCATCTGCCGAGGGAGGCCGGCCCGGCTCGGCCTATAAACCAAGATTAAAGCATGATGTACTCCTGGCAGCGGTGAGCGTCTTGCGAGGCGCGCTGGCTGGACTCACTTCTTACGCTCGGGTGTAACTGCTCTGGTCCTTCTGGAGTCTCAGAGCTGATTATGAGGGAAGATGGACTTTTTTTTTTCTTTTCTTCCCCTCACTGTTTATCTATTTAGCGGTCAATTAAACCATTTAGTTTCCAGACTTGGTCAGTCGAGATGAAATCTTCTTTGCAGCTTAACACAATTCAGTTTGTTTTCTTCTTTCTTTTCTCTATTGGCTTACTCTCAGTCACGGTTCAGTTTGACCGACTCTCTAACCGTTACCTAAATTATTCATCAAGTTCACTGGAGATTAAGCCATGTTGGTTAGTCAGTCAGTCAGTCCACCGCCATAATCCAGATCCAAAAAATGACAGGACTGATTGTCATCATTTAGTAATATATTCATACCAACATTCAAGGTCCCCAGAAGATGAGTCCTAGTGGCGTTGTTGATCGTCTCTAACTTTATGTCTACATGCCACCATGATATTGGAGGATCTTTTAGTTTTATATATTCCTGTTTTTTTATGTGTAGCAGCCATTTGTTAAATAAACAGGAAGAACACACACATACACACACACACACCTTTCATCACGAACACTGGCCTTGCGATAGAAGTAGATAGACTATCGAGGACCTGTCCATCTCTCTTTTACAGCTTTAATAAGACACAATCATAGCAGTTGATCTGGTTCCTACTCTCTCACAAAGTAAATTATACTATATTAAATTATATAGAATATATATATATATATATAATTATATCATATATTCATATTTTAAATCACATTTGAAGTAAGAGCATTACGGTTGATTATGAGGGTTATCGAAAAAAATTCACATTTGTCCGAAACTGTCATTGTTGTCAGACGAGTTCAGATTTCTTGTGGCTCCTCTGTAAATCAAACCCTGTTGCTGACTCCGCGCTGGTTCGTCCTCCTGAGAGGGAACAGGTTGTAGCGAGAGGAAAATCTCCCCCTTTAGGTCACCCTCAAAGTCACACACACACACACACACACACACAGTGTGGCAAATGCAGTGAGGACAGGTTGTCTTATCAAAGTGTACTGTAGGAAAGTGGTGGTCTCAGGGGAAATTCGAAGGACAATAGAGAACAAAACACACACACACACACACACACACACACACACACACACACACACACACACACACACACACACACACACACAGGGGAAACAGACATGCACCGCTGGCAAGAGGAGAGGCACCATCCCCTGGGAGAAAACAAGGCACGAAAGAAAGGATGGAAACGGCTGGAGAACAAGAGGTGAAGGAACAATTTTTCTCTTTTTGCACAGAGGAAGTTGTCACAGGCATTTCCCCTCAGCACCTGCACAGCCAGTGGCTGACAGCAGGTGTGTGTGTGTGTGTGTGTCCGTGTTAGTGTGTGTGCATGTGTGTTTGTGTGGGAGCTTTTGCGACACACAGGGGGTTTAACAGAAAATATCAGATGACAGATAGGTACAGTAGATAGAGAGGTGGAAAGAAAGAAAAACTGTGATTAAAAGTATCATATGGAAACAGGTTGTAACTCTCTCTCTCTCTCTCTCTCTCTCTCTCTCTCTCTCTCTCTCACACATGTTGCGCTGCATCTCTGCATCCAGCTGTCACACACACACACACACACACACACACACACACACACACACACACACACACACACACACACACACACACACACACACACACACACCTGTCAGAGAGGTGTTAGCTGCAACAGAGCAGAGGGAGACAGAAGTTAAAGCAAGACGACACCAGACGGAACGACAGGCCAACATCACAGTTTGGCAGCCATCACCTACCTTCACCTTCCCTCTGTTTGTGTATGTGTGTGCGTGCGTGTGCGCAAGCGTGCGAGAGCATGTGTGTGTGACAGCGGGATGCAGAGATGCAACGCAACATCGCAGACAATCCCTGTCAGTTTGGCTTAAGACAACCTCAAACTGTGAGTTTGTGTGTGTGTGTGTGTGTGTGTGTGTGTGTGTGTGTGTGTGCGTAGGTGTGTGTGTGTGCGTGTAAGGCTGCATATCATTACCTGTGTGCATGTGTGTGTATTTCACCCTAACCTCCCCAGTCCACAAGCCATTCACACTCAATTTCAGCACCTCAATGCGCACTTGGTTGCACACAAGCAGCCATCCATCCATCCAACACACACACACACACACACACACACACACACACACACACACACACACACACACACACACACACACACACACACACACACACACACACACACTCTTGTATTTTCAACCTGGTTTAGCCTCTGCTGACTGGCCATCACATCTGGGTTGCCATCGGTTACCAAACCCCACAGTAAAATCCAAATACAAAAAGATGATGCCACCGATTTCAAACTCGGCCGACTGTGGAGTTGTAAGTCTGAGAGATTCTCTGTGCATGTTTGTAAAGAGAACGGCACAGCGTCGTACCGAGTTCCCTCTCGACTTCAGCCTCGTGGTCCATGTTTGAACCAAACTGACAACAAACGACGTGCATGTAAATGACTGAAGCAAGAATTTTCGCACTTTTTTGTGAGCACAGGACAAACAAATCTGTGTGTGTGTGCGTGTGTGTGTGTGTGTGTGTGTGACTGTACGACAGAGGTTGTGTTTGTATTGTATGTGTGTACGAGCTGTCAAGAGTACAGTCAGGTTGTCACTGAGAGGACAGAAGGGACCCTGGGGGTATGAGTTTGCAGAAACAAAGGAGACTCTCTCACACACACACACACACACGCACGCACGCACACACACACCGAAAACCATTACACGTATTTTGTTCTGTAGGCACGCGCGGGCTGAAATGCGTGGCTCGCCTCATGTCGAGCTCCAGTTCAAAGTGTGTTTAGACACAGGGAGAACATTTGCATATCGTTGCGCGACTGTCCTGTCATGCGCTATACTCATTGAAGCGCGTGCACGGGTCACACCGACGAACACGCTCAAGGTGAGAGGACGTAAGAGGACCGATCGATAGATGTGAGTGGTTTGGTGTGAATATCATGGTTAGATTAACATTTATATATCCCTTTTTACCCCCCCCAAAAAATATCCATGTTACTTCTAATGTTTTGTAGGAAGATTAATGCTCAGATTAGGTATTTTTTTCAAGAAACAAGGAAATAATCATGCGTCTGCGACTGTTTACTATGTTTACATGTAAAATATTCTCTGTCAATGTAATTCATTTGTTTCCCCTGCCAATATCCAACTGTGGCCATTAAATATCTTTATGGGTGTGTGTGTTTAATCAACTCAAAGCACTTAGATAAGGCGAAGGAATATAATTCATCGATATACAGAAATAATATGTTTAACAAAAAAAACCACAGAATCGGACCTTGATCGAGTGTCGTCGCAGCCTAAACATACAGCGATGACGTTGGACGAGTTAGTCATTTCAAACTTTCGCGACAAACGCTTTTACTAAAATTTCATTATAAAATGCACGTTTCTGCACTTTTTTTATTTTTTATTTTACAACGGGGAGCTGCTTCAACAGTGAGTATTTAAATACAGCCGTCTCTATGGTCGACCCTTTGTTGTGAGTGTTTCTCTTTTGCTCCAGTTCTGCCACTGTGTGTGTGTGTGTGTGTGTGTGTCCCTCTCTTTGTTCTGTATAATTCTGTTTGTGTTTCTGTGATTATGTACCTGCGAGCCTCTGTATGTTTTTTAATCCCTTGTGCAGATAATGTGTCTTCAAGCCTTATATTTTTCCTCTGCAGCTGTGTCTTAATTTGCCCACTTCCGCATACGCTCGCACACACTTGGTATTTCGAAAAGCACGAGTGCGTTCCCACTGAGAGTACGTGCACATTAGAAGAACCTGAACGCTGCGTTATCAAAACATCCAAAAAGTCGAGCGCATAGAGCGATATAGACACTTCACAATCCCACTCTGCGGACGGCGTCTTGGCTCCGTCTGAGGTGAATTCCACGTCAAACCCGCGACTTCCGTGCCGCCAGCGGTTCCAGTCGGTACTATCAATTTGCCACTGTCGGGAAGACGCTGCAGGAGCAAGACGCCGTTAAGGACGTGCGTACTCCCCCTCCGAGCTCCCGGGGAAGTAGTCAACACCACAGAAGAACGGAGTTCGTACACTGAAGCTGCTGCTTCGTTCCCTGGCCCTTAGCATTAAAGATCAAGTCGCTTGCTTTATAGGAAAGGGGATCATATGCGGTGACTAAATAACATCATGGCTAACTCAACACCGGCAGCCCGGCAATAACAACTTTGAGCCAAGCGCCCTGTGGCGCAGGCTGCTTGAGCCATTTACTGACCGAGCAGGAAACTGGAGGTTGTTTCTGAGGCCGCTCAAGTCACGGTGCTCCGAGGCCCAGTCTCGCTTCGTCTGTTTTCCCATCACCCTCCTTCTTCACCTGCTTTTGTTCCTATATGTCTTCGGGACTATTTTTCCTCCCGCGAGGCTGAGTTTGTTTGTCAAATGGTCCGGTTGGCATCCCACGCCGGTGACGTACGTGTGACTGTACCCACTGAACGCGTCCGAGCGGGCGGCGTCTCGCTCCCATTGGTCCCACCTTTCCTCTCCGTCCCTCTTTTGTTGTTTGTTTGATTTTCGTTTCGTGCGGGCACACAATGTTCTTCTCTGTCTCCCTCTCACGCACACCCACCCACACACGCACACACACACACCCACACACGCGCACACACACACACACACACACACACACAGCGAAGGAGCTACGGCGGGGGTAGCAAGTAATGGGCTGTTTATTTGGCATAGTGGTTGTCTGATTGCACACAGGCCTTTCTCTGACATGCACAGCCCCCCCTATCAAGCACCTACGTATAAACACACACACACACACACACACACACACACACTCGCATGGACTCCACACCACATCTCTTATTCTTCTTCATTCTTTCGTGTTCATACCTACCCCCTGCCTCGACCACGACATAGTCTACTCGCTCGCTCTCTCTGTCTAACACACACACACACACATACACACACACACACACACACACTCCCTCTTTCCATCACAGACACACAATGGGGCCAGCCGCAGACCCCCCACCTGGATCCACACGAACAGGCAACATGCAAATGCTTTTAAGAGCAGCGCAGCAAGGGGACTGGGAGTGTGTGTCTGCACCTGTGTGTGTGTGTGTGTGTGTGTATGGGCATGCATACTTAAATGGTCTCCCAGGTGTCATGTTTTATCATTTTTTTTCTTCAGTTTTTTCCGGGGTTTTTTTTTATATGGATTTAATGCTTTTATTTTTTGGGGGCATGCGGCAGAACGAGTCAGGGATGATGGGAGAGGGGGATCGCTCAGCCGAGCCTGAAGAGATTCAAGACGCTGCCTGGCATTCACATGTAATCACTTACGTCTTGTGCTCAAACGGGGCTCACTTACGCATTATTTAGTTTGTGATCAGGGGAAAAATAAGCAACAGAAATTGCAATTGGATTTTGATCAGACGAGTGGGTTGCCTCGATTCTTAATTGTCAAGGTTCATAGTTAACTCCCTTTTGAATTTGCTGCCATACGACTGTAAATAGCTGATTGCCAGTCACTATTCAACACGAACGACTCGCGACGGTTTCTGTGACTGCATGACGGCAATGACACATGATTCATCATTCACACCCCTGCTTTGCTCTTTGTGTGCTTTCAAACATTCAAATACACAAAAGCCTCCGGGGGTTGGAAGATCCCACAGAGAGGAAGTGATAAGACACAGCAACATACGCAGAGAAAGAGACAAACAGGAAATGGACAGAATAGGAGCAACGCACAGGTCAAGGAAGAGAAAGCTCCCAGCTTTGGAGTCCTTCAGGACTGTTCCCGTTTGTCTAATTGCTGTAAGATATAAGACGATGTGAATCATCGTCATGATGAGATTTCCCGACGATGCGCCGTGAACAAGTAAATTCCCTGCGTTCCTTTTCCACATATCTCTGAAGATCTTATGAAGTCAGATGCAATTTATCATTATTATTATCATTATTATTATTATTATCTCCTCCCAATCAGTTGCCTCGTGGAATCCCCTTCGCTGCAAGCAAGCAACCAGGAATTTAATAAAATCGCAAATATGCCGCTCAGTATCTTTAAAAAGGATTTCCATGTCGGAAGGAGAGAAATACAAAGCTGGGACTGGTGAATTGTGGGTCGAGTTTTGTGTTTTGCTGGGTGGCCGCCTGTTGCAGCAGCCCCCGCTGTTTATTCTCTTTTTCTCTTCTTATTTTTGCTGTACATATATCTATATATCTATCTACTCGAATATTCAGATATACAGACTAAAAGTGCAATAATAAGACAAAGAGACCTGAGACGTGTCTCCTTCTGCAGCCAAACCGAAATCAAACAGTGAGTTCCCATCTACTGACAATAACCTTTGCTCTGTGGGCCGACCATACCAGCACTCTTCCGTCGTCACGGCACGTGTGTTCATCAGTCTGCCGTGTGGAAACATGGACCGGTGTCAACTGCTCCCGAAGCACGGCGACGTTTCAAAAGCAAAGGAGGGAATCGCTGTGGGGGTGTCTAGGTTTGTGTTACTAAAAATAATTTTTGCGATATTTGCTCTGGAGCGATGGAAAAAATGGGTCCTCGTCTCTGAGAAGAAAGGGGTAAATCAACTACGAGGTCCACACACAAATGGAATTTGGAACATGTACCAGAATAAATTGCTTCCTCTACAAGGCCGCCTCAAAAGAAGAAAAGAAAAAAAGAAATACTTCTTTAGCTGACCGAAAATCCCCTGGCTGTGAACCACGTACAGCTTCACCAGTCTAATACGGCCGTGTGGGGGCTTTGTGTGGGAAAAAAAAAAAAATGAAATAAAGCTCTGGTGCCAAAAGCAGAGTGACAACCGACAACCGACAACCCCACAAGCAAACAAAGCCCGCACATCGCACATGCTCCGTTCCTGACGCCGTCACCCGGCCTCGCTCCTCCTCGCTCCCTCGCGCGCGCTCGCCTCTCCTCACAGTCTGTAACCAGATATTGATTCACCGCCCGCACTGGGTATCGCATCCATCTCCTGCTTCTTTCTCCACCTCCTCCGACACTTTGGCGCTTTTTTTTTTTTTTTTATGATATTTTGTCCGGGGAGGCGAAGACACGCCTTTCTGAGATATGGGCTGCGTGGCCCTGTCGGGTCAGAAAGGAGATTTCTTTCTCTAATTTATTTGAGCACAAGACCATTTGTGGTGCGGCGAGCGGGGGGAAATAAATAAATAACTCCACGCCGGGTTATCTGCAGCAAGGTGAGCGAGGATCCGGACCATTGTGCCTCCAGAATATTATCGCGGTATTTTTCGCTTGAGTGTATTAAGTTTTGATTTGGTACCCTTTTCTTCTCATTTGCCCAGTCTGGGGGGAGATTTTGAAATTCTTTGGTGTGTGTGTCGGTGTGTGCGTGTGTGTGTGTGTGTGTGTGTGTGTGTGTTTGTGTGTTATCATCATTGTGGTAACATTTAATTACTGTCGCTTATATCTAATGTCACTGTTACTGGGGGATTCTTGCCGTCTCAGGTGACAAAACGTTGATGGCACGTAATGTGGGAGGAAGAAATTTTTTTTTAAAAAAAAAGGAAATTTAGAATTTTTAGCACCGCGGTGTGTTTCATAAGAAGCAATCATCCGCTGCACGCTGAGACTCACACGGAGGGAGAAGAGCCAAGAGGGCTTTTGAACTAATCTGCATCTTGTGGCTTCTTTGCTTGAGCAGGACTCAACTCCCACGGAGAAAAACATTAAGGAACCAAAAAGAAAAGAGCCTATGTAAAGTGTGTTTGTTTCCTTTTCTCTGTAATGGCACCCAATGAAACACGGGCACGGCTATAAACGTCCCGACTGTTTAACGACCGGTTATGTTTACTTATTATGTTCCCCTGCGCTGTGGCAAAAGAAATCTATACCAATCTCTGTGTGGAAGTAAAGAGTCTAATTTATTTTATATGTGTGTGGGGGGGGGGGGGGGGGGGGGGGGTCTGGCTGATTTTACACTGTGAGGGGGAAAAAAAGTAAACGAAAAAGAGAAAAATAGAAAAATAGATTGGAAAGGCGGGGACAGGGAAATGTGTCAAAAAGAAAAAGAAAGGGAAGAATATTGGGTGAGGGATTAAACTATTCAACGTAGAAAAATAAATGATAAAGTTGAAGACAAAAGCGAGGATGAAGAAAATAGTGGCTAAAGCACAATGTACTATTATTTTTTATTTATAATTTTTACCTTATTAGTTACACTCCCTGACAATTTTTTACATTATTCATATATATTGTTACGCTTCATTTATTACGAACAATCTTCATTTTAAGAGTTTTGGAGATTGTCAGGGTCTATATCTGCCATGTTACCTTTATTTCTATGCTCTCAGTAGGCATTGTCTTATCTATCTCTCCCTTATCCGGGATGACACAGTACACGGAAAGGTCAGAGGGAGATAACACAAATCAAACACATATCCGTGTTATAGGAGAGAACTTTTTTTTTTTGCAGCAGTAACTGTGGGTTGAACAAAGGGAAGCCAACAAAATATTTCTGCCGACTGCACGGGCAGAGAAGAGAGAACACGGGTTACGTGAGATGGTGAGATATGGTGTTTGTCCAATGGTCAGGAGCTCCTCGTATAATCAGTTGAGTTTATAGGGCAAATCTATGACTTTGATGAGTTATGATACAATTTTTTTTCCTGTGAGGACCGCTCAGACTTCGGGGAGGCCGACAGCATTTGATAACTTTCTAAACGTCTGCCGGCTTATCTGCAAGTTAGATTCACGACATCATGCTTAAGTCTCCTAATACTTCATTCCTTCCCCCTCACATTAAGAATTCAAACTCAAGGTCAAACTCACTGTACCGTGTTCAGAAGCAGAATCACGTATCTCACAACTTCCTCCCCGGCTTTCACAAACACTCATACATTTCCAGACGTAAAAGCCGACCTAGTAAAACCAACAAATTATTAAACCTTTCACACGGGCCAAAAGAGATGAAATGAAACTTCCAGACTCCGCCGTGTGTGTGACATCCTACACTGGACAACAGACGCCTCGGCCTGCGCGAGAAGCAGCCGGACAGTTTTCCCTCCTTTCTACAGATTAAGAGTAGATGTGTGTGTGTGTGTGTGTGTGTGTGTGTGTGTGTGTGTGTGTTTAGAAGAGGAACTCCTTTGTGTTGTCATTGCAGTAAATGTTTCTTTTGTGTCCCTTTGTCTCTACGGTGTCTACTTATTGTCATTATGTTTTATTATAACTTTTTAAAAATTATTTTGGCTTAGCTCCGAAATGGATGAACTCAATTGCTGGCTTTACACAGAATGATGTATTTCTACAAACCCACACACACGCACACACACACACACGCACACACGCACAGACACTAAAAGAGAGAAGAAGAAAAAAAGAATGAATTATTAATCACGCCGTCTAATTATGGTGTGTGGCCCTGAGAGAGATATGATCCTGGGGAAAATCACATCTTAAAGTCATTTATCACAACAAATAGAGTGAAAAACACTGGTTACAGAGGAGAAGAGAGAGGAGAGACGACTTACAGAGACCAGAAAAAAAAAAGAGGGGGCGGGGGGGGCAAGAGAAAAGTGGAGATAAAAGGTCCAACCCTCCGCTATCAGGCCACTATTAAAATATGGAAAGGATATGCAAGGATAAGGAGTCGCGAGGAAGGGTAGAAGGAGAGTCGAGCGCAGCAAATTACGAGAAGCTCGAGGGAAAAACAACCCCCCCCCACACACACACACACACACACACACACACACACACACACACACACACACACACGCCCCCGGAAACTGGGTTTACAGGACAACACGTGGAACAACTAGGCATTAAACATTTTTAAAAATACAAATCAACTGAGTAACAGCATGTTTCTCATCTTGTCATCTACGTTTGTGTTAAAATCACAGTATCATTATACCATCTGAGCAGACCTCACCGATGGTCAACGTTTGGTCACGTGGATGTAAAACTGTGTGTCGTGATTGCGCTCCCCCATCGAGGGCAACTCGCACAAAGTGAACACCTAATTTGAATTTGACCTTGGCCCCAAAATCAGCCAAATTAACAAATGCAGTGATCACGAACAATGAAAACACCAGCGAGGGTGTTCGCTGGTTCAGGTCAGTGGCGTCATTTTGGGTTGGGTTACTTACGTTACAACCTCAACTAAATCTACTTTTTTCACTGGTGTGACTTCCACATGATCCTTCAAACTGTTTTAACACATTTGGTAAAATGGAAAAATGGATACAAATGTGTTCACCTCAAAACAGACCTTGGTTTCAGGGAAGAAAAAAATCCACCGTCACTGTTATCTCGAGGAAATGGATAGGTTTTTATTTATTTCGATAGGCATCAGTTATTTTTCGAGGCAATCATAATGCATCTCTCATGAAAGCAGGAGGAACAATTACCAGAAATGTAAGAGCTTCGTTGGGGCCGCGATGAGAGAGCAGCCCCGGGATTGCTGGTGCAGAACAGCTTCATTAAGAGTTAATGATCATATTCGATATATTGATAAACCTCTCAGATGTGGAGATGCCTCACCGGAGCCATTTTTTTTCGAGATCTGACAAAGTCTGGTGCTTTCGTCTTTACACACACACACACACACACACGCACACAAACACACAAACACACACACGCACACACACCTCCTCCTCTCTCCAACGAAGCGACACTTCTGGGATCGTACCACTGCGTATATTTAGCCACTAATAATGTACACGGGGGCGACCGAGCCGCGTCCATGATGTGCCGGGCTGCGCTGAGAGAGAGTGACTGAATCAGGCCAGGTATCAAATCCAGCCTGTCTGCCCCGCAGGCCGAGGGCCCACTCAGGCCTTTAAAAATAAAACACCAACTCCCAGAAGGCCGAGCTCCTCGCCTCTACGCCTTCCTCTCCCTGACAGCTCAGGAGGGAGGCGGGGTGACGGCGCGCGCGCACATGCGCGCGCGGACGAATGGTTGGTTTGGGGAAGGAGGAGGGAACATCTCAGCGATAGACTGACAGGAAGGTTGAACGGGAGTTGGGGGAGCGGCAGGAGTCTGGAGAACAGATGGACGGACAGAGGAGGAAAGGGAGGAGTGGTACCGTACATCCAATTTCCCACCGAGGGTACAGTGTTCACTGACAGTCTGTCACTACAAAAGCAGCTGCGGCGGCGCCGGGAGAGTTTCCCCAGTCACTTACAGGACTGTATGTGCAGGTGAGCGTCTCGCTACTGTACACACGCGTGTGCGTGCACACCTGCGAGCACGAAGCACGCGCTGGTGTTGGTGTGCGCCGCTTTTGGAGGCCACATGCCGAGCCCCCACCGTGCCCGGAAGGCCTCCGGTGTCAGATGGTAAGTGGTCCGAACACGGAGTGGAGCGAGCCCGCGGGTTCAATTCCCCCCGCGCGCACCAGTGACCCCGTCAGTCAAAACCACCAGGGTCAGAGAGAAAAATGATGAGAGGGGGGGGTTTGGGGGTGCGGAAACACAGAGAGAGGGAAAAAGAGAGAGAAAGGAGTAGGGGATGAACGGGGGAAGGAAAAAGGAGGTGACAAAAATAGGCAAAGAATTTAAAAAGCAAAGGGCCAAACGGCCCACTGCTTGTGCATTCTCGTGTGCATGTCTGCATCCATGCATCTCAAATAGCAGCTCCCGCCAACGTTGTTTGTCCCGCATAGGGCAGAGTTCGGCTTTCTGAAAGGTCTCCGCGCACACACACACACACACACATGCACACACACACACACACACACACGCAGACAGGAATGCACACTCCCACGCAGCGGTTCTCGGAGTCAATTGGCAAGTAAATGCGGGGACACTTTGTGTGTGTGTTGACACCTCTGGCATTAGAACACTTACTGTCGATTAGAGCGGCGGGCGGGCGGGTCACCTCATGGAGGAGACAGCGAGAGACGGGGATAAAAGGAGAAAGCGGCAGGAGGACTTGATATTCTCGGATGAGACGTCTCACAGAAGGGGAGAATAAATATAAGAGGATAGAAGGAGGATAGATAGATATGACAGATGGCAAAAAATAAAGCCGCTGTGAATACCGCAACTCCTTGACGCGTCCACTGACCCACACTGAATTTAAATACAGACAGCCAAATCATCGCCCCCCCGCCATGTTTCCCTCAGTCCCCAAACATTCACGAGATGGACGTATTAATACTCAAATGTGATAATGAAATATTGTCCTTATACCCTGCCCCAAGGCACTCGTTCTCGGTCTAACACGCATCTCTAGACACTGAACAGCCTGAAAGTAGCGAAAACCACTTTGAGGAAATGATAGTAATCTTCAACTACACTTTTACAACTATCGCAATAGAAATTTGGTTCTCGCTCACGACACAAATTCAAAGACAGATAGCCAAAATATGCTCAGTTTTCTGACTTTCTGAAACTGGCAACCTAAAGGATAAAAAACGTGCTTTCCACATGTACCACACATCCCCTCATCACCGACGTTGTCCATCTCCACTGCTTTGCCTCATGTTTAGAATTACTCCGCGCGCTCCGCTCTGACGTGAACTTGTGAATATAATCTCCGAAAGTTCGGTGAGAAGACAGAATCGTCCATGTGCATCGTTCCCAGGCCGCCTGGAGACTCGGCGCCGAGCATTTGCCGAGCGGTTGTGAAGCAGCTCACGCGCGCTCGCGTCCGCCTGAGTGTGTAAATATTACGCAGGCTGTTGTTCGGAGGAGCATGTGTGCGAAAGCTTCCCCTGGATAATGGCGAAAGGTTAAACCCCGGGGCAAATAGATGCTTACAGAATAACTTATATATATATAATCAGTCAAACTTTCTAAAGAGTGACATTCACAAACCGTGCACTTGACCCACAAATAGGGTTGGATTCAAAGTTGAAGTGCCTGAGAGCATTGATTTGTCTTACTAACTGCTGAATTGTTCAATTAACCCCCCCAACCCACGGACACCAGTCATTTTCATGGAAATATTATAAAATATTACCGACCCCAACTAATAATATTCCTCTGTGTGTGAAAAAAAAAAAAAAACACCCTGCCGGATGTTTCAACATGAAATAAAAAAAACCTAAGTGGAACATATCAGAGCGGGGGGACGAGACGGGTGATGAGGGGAATAAATGAGAAGGTGAGAAGAGAGGAAGAAAGGAGAAGGAGAGAAAGAGAGAGAGACGGGGAGAGACAGACAGTGATTGAATGTTGTTATTGTGGTTGCAGAGGAAGGGGGGGGGGGGGGGGTGAGGCGTTTCCTTATCACACTGAGGAAGGTGTGTGTGTGTGTGTGTGTGTGTGTGTGTGTGTGTTTGTGTGTGTGCGTGTGTGTGTGTGCGTCTGCGTGTGCGTGTGCGTGCGCGTGGGTGGAGTTGGAGAGGAGAAAAGGAGACAGAGGGGAGACACCAATCTTTCTCTGAAGTATACAATCTCATCGATCCCAACTCTGTCTGAGAATTCTAAAACAGTGCGTGCGCTGTGTGCGTCCGTGGGCGAGCGTGCGTGCATGAAGTTGGAGGTTGAAACGTGCCCCGGCGCACTTTCCAAAACAGGGCACTTGACTCGACGCGACCGTGTCCATTGATTTTCCTCTTAGGGCCCATTATACTGTTCTAATTGCACCGCTGTCGCCCCAAAAAGCTTTTTTCGAATGTTTTTGCTTCCACGGTTTACAGTATATGAGACGCGTGACTGCATTTTCTAATCCTTAACTTAACTAGCCACACAAACGCCTCATCGCCGAGTCAATGCCGTTTAATAGCTTTCATTGGTGTCTCTTGTCTTTATTAACGGAGTGTTGACGGAGAGACACTTTGGACCAATTCAAATTCCACGGTCTGGTCTACGGCAGCTTTTTTAAAAAATTTGCTTTCAACAGCGCGCGTTCTCCCCTTACCGCTCTGACCTGACAACAGAGCAGTTGCCCATGGTTCCGAAATCCCGAATCCCCGGGCTATCTCGTTGCTGAGAAGGATCCACGCACGGGGACCTTTGTTCCTCTGGAGTAGAAGGGACGCGCGGCAAGGCCCGAGTCGCGGCGCTGTAACGCAGACCCCACGGGGTCGGTGTGCTCCATTCACGGAGCCTTCACACCGATACGAGGTATAGACAGAAGAGTAGAAGTCAACGCGTGAGTAAAGGAAGGAGAGATAGAAAGGCAGAGAGCGAGGAAAATGAACGGTCCATCTCCATAAAGGTAGCCGTGTCTCTCAAAGTCAACAGCTGGAGAATGGAGAGGACTGATTGAATTTATGGGAGCTGCTTCTTTAGATCAATGACACACACACACACACACACACACACACAGTAGTGGGAGAGAAGTGCCTGTTGGAAGCAGATTTGTTTTCCGTTAATAAATTTACTTCCTCCCAGAAGAATTAGTCAGAGTGCGAAGCGGCGGCAGCAGCAGTCTTTTATTTAATCTTTGTTTATTCAGGGTATGTTCACCATGTTCTCCATTAACGCGCCCCCTCGTACCGACCCAATGGCAAACGGGACACAATAACTGACTCAATAATGACTTTCGGAAATATTCTGTCCGTCTCGTCAATGTCTTTGCTGGTCCAGGATCGGAGCCAACATCCTTGAGGTAACAGGAAGATGCTCCCCTCGTTCCTGATCTGCCTATAGGTCCAGCAGTGTGAGTTATTTTACAGTTATCTTTGTACTGTATATATAAACCTATTGAAACCTGGGGTTCTTAGTTATTAGGTAGTCATTTCCTTTATATGGCATTATTTGATTTCTCATCTTCAAATGAAAATGTCCCTTAGCTACAAGTAAGGCATAGAACAATTTACAAAAAAAAAAAATCAAGATACAAATCTGACATGCACGCAGACACACGCACACAAACGCACACACAGACACACACACACACACACAGAGACACACACACACACACACACACACGCTTCTGCTGAGCCTAAGTGGCGAGTCCAAAACTATTAGTTACTGGTGAAAAATGAGGGCAGGCAGGAAGACAGCGAGAGAGAAGTGAAAGTGAGGAGCCGAGTGCGGGGGCAGAGGGAGAAAATTAGGAGAAGGAACAGAGGGCTCTTTGCAAATCTGTGTGTGTGTGTGTGTGTGTGTGTGTGTGTGTGTGTGTGTGTGTGTGTGCGTGCGTGCGTGCGCGCGATGAAGGGGAGAGAGGGAGAGATGAGAGAGAGAGAGCCAGGAAGAGAAGGCAAAGGAGAGAAACAGGGACTCGCTTCTAGTGACAGAGTGAGAGAGCGAGTGACAATAAGAGATTTCTAGAGAACGAGAGAGAGAGAGAGAGGAGTCAGATGGAGGCTGAGAGATACAGACTGTGAACAAGACAGACGGAGAGGGAGATGAAGCTCAGACGAGGGGAGGACATGAGTCGGAGCGGACGTCCTACACAACTCTGTAATGTATAGCAAATGCACCTACAACATACGATGTGCATGTGTTCACCCTCTTTTTTTTATGGTTTTGTGCGATAGCCCAGTTCCTCTGCAGGGAACTTTAAGAACTCTACACTACTGAAGGGCCACAACTTCTGCAGTGTGGTTTCTGCACCCACCCTGCACACGTTCACTGGAAGTACATCTAATTATCTGTGTGTGTGTGTGTGTGTGTGTGTGTGTGTAGAGACAAAAAGAGGCAGCAGAGAAAGAGAAGAAGAAGTTGAAAAGAAGCACCAGTGTGTTTGACAGAGAAAAAAAGTAGGAGAATTATTCGTCCATGAACTTATAAGTACAGGTTTTAAAGGTTGAATAAGAGTGTGTGTGTGTGTGTGTGTGCGTGTGTGTGCGTGCGTGTGTTTGTGACAGACAAAGAAAATGTTAGAGGATAAATCTTCCAAGAACCTTCAAGTACAAAGGTGGAACAAGTGCATGCGTGCGTGTGCATAAGTCTGACTGTGTGTGTGTGTGTGTGTGTGTGTGTGTGTGTGTGTGTGTGTGTCCGCGTGTGCACGTGTCATCCACTACTGGGTGTATTTTCCTCCCTGCACACACACTTACTGTACGCACTAGAGGAGAACGAGAGAAAGCCAGTCAGTGACTGTCTGTGAGGATCACATGTGATTAATCCGAGGCATATTTCCCTTGCTCGAGGGCACGGCAACCCAACACCCTGGCATGACGGGATTAAAAGCCTCAACGCGAAAATAAAAAAAACCTTTTCCATCACAATCACCTGAAAGTGTGTCGCCGTTCAAAGAGAAGCAGTGCCGTCGTTTCTTCCTCACCTCACTCTCACACTTTTTTTTCCCTCTTACAAACTTTCTCCATACTACCGGCAAAGACATGATACAAATTTAGAATATGTAAAAACGGAAAAAAAGATTTGAATCAAAGCAAACTGATTATGAGCAAATGAGTTGAAATGGAAAATGCTTTGAAAACTTTAAAAAGGAATCCAATGGCTTTGTATGGAGGATGTGCTCATGTATTTAACAATGTACACTACATGGAGTGATGACCTTCCTCTTCTTCCTCGCTTTCCCTAAAGTCATATTCTAATTGAGACCCTGTGCTTTTTTTTTCATTTCCTGTCCAACACACTGGCATCCTCCATCCCCCCCACCCCCACTCCCCCCCCCCCTCTCTCTCGCTAAAAGCACATTATCGGCCACTTAGCTCGATTTAGCATAGCATCGATTAACAACGGACCGGCACAAAATGTCCCAAAAACGCTGGGGTCTGTGTCCTTTATTTGCTAATGCGCTAATTAGAGCGGAAGAAATGTTTAGCCTCAGGCGCTCAGGACCCCGACGCCCCGACACACGCACACAAACGCAGGTCACGCGAGGGGTCGTTCCCCGGACGGCATCCTCAGTCTGAGTCAGGACGCCCGCAATCTGGACCAACTCGCTTCTGCAAAAAAATGTGTGACTTGCTGACAAAGACACCGATTTTTCTCAGCCTTCGGACACAACGTCGGCTCAGGCGCTGCAGATCTGAGTAACGGCGCTTCATTTCAATGACCATCCCCCGCCCCCCAACTTGAAAGGTGTCATGAAAGCTTCAGGGGTTGCTGGGTTCTGAAAGCCCATGGAGGTCACTGTCTGAGGGGATTCTCATTCACACAGGTCACAGTTATCCGAAGGGCGTTGAATCGGGAGCAGCTGGACTTGGCCTGGGGTTGAATTTGTAATTCCGGTAGCCTGCAATGTTCCTGGCTATCCTTTCATACTCCTGCAGCACACTGAGGGTGTTCCGTACCCAAGTGTTAAGCAAGATGTTTTTTTGGAGATTCTCAGTCGTCCAGGTCCCAGTTTTCCAAGACGCTCCCTCAGTTCTGAAGAAGCCTCTGGGTCTTGAAGACGTTTCACCTCACTTCCTAGAGTCTGGGATGTGAGGTGAAACCTCTTCAAGACTCTACAGCCAAGTCCAGTTGCTTCTGATCGAACACCTTTTTATCAATCACCTTTCGTGTTTACAGCATACATGCACCACTAAGAGACAGGAAGTACAGAATCTACCCGTCTTAGGGAAAGAGGCATTGGCAATTTTAGCGTTAGTCACCAAATCACAGTGCGCCTGTGACGTGAAACCCCTCGAGTTTCATCATTTCAGTTTGAAGGCAGCAAAACATGCCGACAATAATGCGCCTAATTAAATGGCCGACTAAGTCATTTAAAAATATGATGATGATTTCCAAACAGTAACAGCTCGAGCAGACACATTTTTCTGTTGCACAGTAAATACGACAATGCGCAAATGCTAGGTGTAGACGTCTGTGCGAGATATACACATCTGGTTTACGGTGCAGTGGAAGCAACGACGGAGCAGAGAGGTGAACAGCGAAAGTCTCAGGGGTGTAGGTTCATCGCTGCTCATGAGACATGCTCATCCATCATTCATGCATGTGTGGACTTATTGTAATGCCTGCCTACACATCTGTTTTCAGTCTACACACGCATAGTACAAAAGTCTTGAGCACAACACGCACTGATACAATACAGACGTGATCAAGCACAAAGACGGCTCGGGGGTTAACGTTGACATGTTCCAACTACACACGCATCAGCACACACACACCCACACACCTGGAGAATGTGGCGTGGTTTTAAATGAGGAATTGAGGTTCATAAACTAATGGGCATCAGTAAACACATTGGTTCGTAACGTAGAAAAGACAAAAGCTATTTGGTATTTGGTTCAAAAAACGTTCAAATTCAAATTTCACACTTAGCTAAAGGTGATAAAGTTGTTGATAGTGAAATGTCTTGAAAACAGCCAAATTAGTCAGACGGTGCTGAAACTGAGCAGATGCACGGCTGCTATGAAATACAGTTGATAATTCACACCTCGCTATTTAACAGTTATTAGTGTCATCACAGATGTAGATTATTGCTCTCCAACTACTACAGGGAATTTGAAAAAGTGGCTGTTAATAACGTAGAACGCTTTGCTCTTCGCTGCTCATATCGACGTAAGTACAATGAATAATCATTTGGCAGGTTGCATCGTTGTCTAGTGTGCTTCATCAGAAATATTTTACCTCACAAATATTTTGAATAAACTATCATTTTTTTTAAAGGAGACATATTATTCTCATATTCGGGGTCACAAATTAAATCTGGGTTATTACTTGGTAAGGTTCACATGCTCTGATGTTCAGAAAAAGCATCAGTTTCTTCAGACTGTCCGTTCCCGTGGCTCCTCTTGGTCTTTGCTCCAGTCTCTTTATGGCCCCTCCCTCCCATCGAAGCCTAGTCTGATCCCATTGGCCAGCTGGCCCACTCTGTTGTGATTGGTCAATCGCTTCCGGTGCATGTAGGGAGTGTAGGTACTGGTACAACACCGAGACCAATGAGGATCTAAATAAACTTAAACTTAAATGTGTGTGTTAAGACGTTAAGGTTTGCCGGTTTTACACACACATGCAATCATACTACCATGCAGGCAAAGCAAATGCATATGGAGGGAAATTAGGGGAGAACAGAAATGCACAATTACTCATAAAGGTCAACCGAGCAGAAAGGAAGTCTCCTCAGCGGGTGGTTGAGAGACATGTTGTTCTTTAACATATAATTATACCGTTATATGCGCATGACAAACATGCATCTGCAGTGGAAAATTGATTTTAGTTTCTGTACTTGGTTATGAAATCAAGCTTGTTAAAATATACTTTTATTTAGGAGGACATCAAATTTAGGGAAACTCAAAGATGCATGTGGACATTCAGCTCTACAAGTTATGATGGTGTAAGTGTGTGGCAGGTTACAATTTCGAGTCCGAAGAACACGAGGAAGCTCTCTCTCCTCTGGGAAACCAAAGAGCCAACAGTCGTATCACACTCCCGTTGGGTTCCCCTCGGTCCCCGAGACAGTCCATCCACTTTGCTTTTGAGTGACAGCTCCAAATAATATTTTTGAACCAGAGTTTACAGCCGTCAGTGTGATGTCCAGAAACATTCCCTTTGAGATTTAAAACTCTGTTAAGATACGTGTGGAGCAGCTGTTGACCAATAGTGACAGTCATCGCTGACACATGCACATAAGGGAGATGAACAGATGACTGTGTGGTTGCCCGGCAGCAGCATTACACCCCCTCACTGTAAAAAAAATCACCCGTCAGTGTGATCAGGACCAGAGCTTCATGTTGGGGAAGGGCCCCGGGGTGTGGGGCTCACGTTTAAGGCTCTTTGAGTTTTGTTTGTATTGGACTTAAGGTGGTTATTTGTCTTGTGAAAAGGCCAACCAGCCGGAGGTCAGAGATCCCACGCGGGTTTTGTTTGCCACTACATCACAGAGACTAGAGCGAAACGGCAGACTGCATTTTCGACGAGCAAAACTTGCAGTAATTGCCTGACACACACACACACAAAAAAAAAAAAAAAACTCCACACCTTTCGTTTCTGTCTGGGGTTTTTTTTTAATGCAGCAAAAGCGCTTCCTTTTCACCCGCTCGTCTCTGGCAGTTTTTCACTGGATCTGACAGAGAACACAACCTGCGAAAAAGCCCTTGCCTCAGCAACGGCGGGCGGAGAGGCAGGGAAAGAAAAAGAACAGTAAGAGAGAGAGAGAGAGAGAGAAGGAAGTAGTGAGGCAGAAGAGGAAAATAGAAGCGAGCGAAAATAGGCAGACAGATGGTGAAAGAAGAAGGAGAAATGCTTGTTATCACCTCACTGGCCCAAATAAATATAAGATGACACGCCCGACTGATAATTAGTCTCAAGAGCATTAGTGCCTCTATGTGTAAGGGGAAGAAGAGAAAAACGTGTGTGTGGAAGCACGTGTAAATATGGGTCTGTGAGTATGTTTGTAGGTTATGGCGGAAACGTAACTCTAACCGTGTGTGTGTGTGTGTGTGTGTGTGTGTGTGTGCGCGTGTGTGAGTGTGCGTAATGGAAAAGGGGGCAGAGGCCTTTGCATGTGTCCAAGCTAATGGGTATCCTGGCACACATAATCAGAGCCGTTAATCACAGAGAGATGGACTGAGGAAGAGGGGGGGAAAAAGAGGCTTCCGCCCTGTGCTGAAATGAGGCGGCGAGGAGCGAGGGAGCGAGGTTGACAAGTCAATAGTGGTCGAGAGGGGAGGGTGTGAACGGGTGAATGGGACAGAGCTGTCATTTCGTTAAATAGGTGACCTACTGCAAACGTTATTTGTTGCGTATTTCCTTTGGCGATAAGCACTTTTGCACTCTGTCTCGTGCCAAAACCCCCCAAAAAAAGAAACGCAATTGAATTTATTTACATGGAGGAGGAAGAAAAAGAGATCAAAAAGGACGGAGAGACAGACGGATGGAAATGGATTTTATTTGAAGTAGATGAACTTGCGTCACCACCAGAATCAAATCCTTGAGCGAGTTTCCAAACTATTCTTAAAAAACTATTCTACTATTGTTCCAGTCCAAACAAATATTAATGAAAATTTTAAAAAAAATGCCACACGCACACACTACAGTAGAAAGTGCCACGCCCTCTTTTCTCGTCCGTCTCTACATGTCATGACATCATCATCACAGCGTTTAATTCTCCTCACACGCAATATTCATGGATCTGTTCTGTTGTTTGTCAATTCTCTGCCCCTCTGTTCAGTTTAATATTGATACGCTCTCTTTTTATATTATTTTTTTCTCGGGGGCGAGATATTTTTGGGCACAGCAGTTGGGGATTTTATGTCTCACCTGCACATATTGGAAAATCCACCCTTTTTATTATATTTTTTTTTTCCTCCAGGTTTTTACAATTTTTTCATGCTAATGAATTAAAGCATAAAACATAATCTCTAGGCAAAGCAAAGCAAAGGGTTGGACCCAGAGGCTACTCTTGGATTTAACAATGACAACAGAACATTGCCTCTTCTTTCTCGCTGACAAAAAGTGGTGGGGGGGGGGGGGGGTAGGATATATGTGTGTATATATATGTAAAATTTTATATCATACTCCATCATGGTCAATGTCCCCTCTTTTACTTAGCTCAAGACACAACACTCTCTCTCTCTCACACTCACACACACACACACACACACACACACACACACACACACACACACACACACGAACACTTAAATTGTGTGTGTGTGTGTGTGTGTGTGTGTGTGTGTGTGTGTGTGTGTGTGTGTGTGTGTGTCTGTGTGAGACAGGGCAATTAGGTAATTAACAGCTGTGCCAGACAGGCTCACAGGAAGCTGCTTGTTAAAAAGAAATGAAATGGAGATGGAAATAGGAGGGGTAGAATGAGCCACGAATAAACAAAAAGGATATAATGAAAGAAAGAAAAAAGGTATGGAATTCAAGAGCGGGAGAGAGAGAGAAAGCGAGAGTGATGGAAGGAGCGGCGGGTGGTACGAGAGAGAGAGAGAGAGGAGAGAGAAAGGGAGGCGTCAGATGTGAGAACAGGTGCCGTTGTCATCTTCAAATCACATGTAACACTTTTTTATTAGCAGGCGGAACAGATTACTGACAGCTTGAAGGGAGGGAAGTTTTCCGCCGTCACACCAGGAAGCATTAATGTCGATGTTGTTTAAAAGAATTAAATAAAATGTATCGTACACCTGAGGTGCCTCTCTGTGAGCGGCAGAGTGGAGGATACAGCTGCAGACTCCAGAGATCCCCGGTCTGAATCCCAAAAGTTTATTATTTGTTTTTAAATCTGGTTGGGGGGGGGAAATGGTCACCGATACATCTGCTTTTATGAATACTATGTCTGTTTCTGTAGCTATAAATAAGCCACAGGTCGTTCAGAATGCAGCAGCGCGCGTACCGATCAAAAGATCCTCGAAGGGGAGAACACATCTCACTTTATTGGTTTAGCTGTCAGTGATAAAATTGATTTTATTTGTGTTCATATCACTCACGGGACCAGCACCTGAATACATATCAGACATACCCTCTCTCTCTAGCTCACTCCGGTCCAGTGACACTTGGACTTTTACTTGTTCCCATGGTGAGGACAATGAAATGCAGGGACTCGGCGCCTGTGGTCCTCACGTATGAAACAGCCTCCGGAGCTGAGGCTGTCACGTATATATCTGCTTACACATTCAAAATCTGAACAGATACCTTTTTACTTTTCTGTGACATGCCTTCGAACTCTACCGAACTATTCATGTCACACCTTTAGTTACAAGGTACTTTGAAGATTAAGATTTTTTTTTAAATGCAACAAATTCTTCACGCTGCACGGAGGCGTAGTGGTCAGCGCTGTCACCTCACAGCAAGAAGGTTCTGGGTTCGAGTCCCGGTTCAAACCAACCGGGGCCTTTCTGTGTGGAGTTTGCATGTTCTCCCCGAGTATGCGTGGGTTCCCCTCCGGGTTCTCCGGCCTCCTCCCACAGTCCAAACACATGCAGAATGGGGTTAGGTTCATTGGAGACTCTAAATCGACCGTAGGTGTGAACGTGAGAGTGAATGGTCGTCCGTCTCTGTATGTGGCCCTGCGATTGGCTGGCGACCTGTCCAGGGTGAACCCCGCCTCTCGCCCAATGTCAGCTGGGATTGGCTCCAGCGACCCCGCGACCCTTAAGTGGATTAACCGGTAGACGAAGGATGGATGGAAATTCTTCACGATCAAACCCATGGGTTCAAAATTCCATTGGCTTCTGATGATGACATACTACGAGCGACGTGAGTCACGTTTCACATGTCTACGTGTTGTTCAACCAAACATTGATTTCTTTCTTTTTTTCCCCTCTAAACTTGCTCACACGGTTTCGTTTTCACCCACCGGCAATACCGCTTATCCTTTGACGGATGCTGCGGAAGCTGAGGGGCCAATCCCCGTTGACGTTTCGGCGAGCGGCGAGGCACCCCCAGCGTATTATACCGAGATATACGGTAGAGACAAAAAAAATCCCTTTTGACACCTACGGTTAATCAAGAGTTGAGAGCGGTTAACCTTTTAAATGTTGGCGAAGCCGCACAGGGAAAACATGCAAGCTCCACACAGGTTAAAAATAGAGTTGAGGATGTGATGGGTTTCAGAAGATCATATCAATGAATTAGTTTAGTTCTGAGTTTAGTGTCTATTTTGATATGAATGTGATTTATCAAACCTATATGAGACCTGTACCTGCTTAAATTGAAACGTTAACATTGCCTTGTAGCAATGGACAGCAGCAGAATCAATAAGAATAAAGGTGCAATGCCAAGACTGGACTCGAGCTCACCCTGTATATATATATTTCCAGCTGCTGCACAATTTTTAAATATTGCTCCCAATGCACGAAGGAACAAAGCCAAGGTGCAAATGGCTTCTCACTCGCTGGCAAAAAATGAAAATACTTGCACAAATGAAGTTTTCAGGCAGCAGCAGCAGCAAGAAAAAGTTTTTCGAAATAAAAATAAAAGAGAAACTGGGTCATTAGCGCTTTGAGTGAACAAGTGTGCCACCAGAAACATGTAATCTTATCAACAGAAAAAAAATAACCTAGGAGATGCGGCGGCGGCGGCGGCGGCAGCGTTTGATTGGCAAGCCTTCTGCTTGGAAGCATTAGATAAATGGATGATGAGCTGATGCTCTCTCGTTCCCCTCTCCCGCCGCAGTCGTCCGGAGGAAAACCACAATGCGTCGACTCTTGACCTTTGTCGTTCCCTCCCTCCCTCCCTCCCTCCGGCTCCCCTTCTCTCTCATCGCCATTGCATCGCCCTGCCACTGTCGGCCGGATGTTAAGTGGACAAGTGTCAACAGGAGCCTGAAAGCCCCCAAAAAATAAATAAAACATGGTCGCACCTCCCGACTCCCTGCTCTCCTCCGAGCTCCATCATGTCATCCCTTTGTCTTCCTCGTCCTCTCCCCTCGGCGTCTGGGCATCGAACGACGACCGGCGCACTGCTTTACTGCCTCTGTCGCCTCCTGGCTCACCGCTGAAAATACGAGCGTTCACCAGAACCATGAAGAAAAGGGATGTAAAATTGGTTTCCTCACCACCCCCCCAACCCCCCATCCCCACTACCCTCCTCCTCCTCTCTTCTATTTAAGCCGGCTGTCGAAGTAAAAAACACTCAGTCAAAGCAGAGACGTCGATGCTTCCCTCTCCTTGTCTCCTCTCCCCCTCGCTCGGCATAGTTTTACAAAGTCGCGGTTGAAACAGCATCTCACAGATCTCAGTTTCCAACATCCCCTTCCTTCCTCGAAGACCCTTTTTTTTATTTTTTTTTTGTCTTCCTCCGATATGCCGCCGCCATATTTTGAGATTTAAGTTATGCAGTTGTTACTGATACTACGCACGGAGTCAAAAAAAATAAAAGAGTCATCTCTCCGCCACTATGAGTATCCAGAAACAGATTTTCGTCTCGAGTCTCATTTCTCTTTCTCAACTCCAAAGTAGACAAGAGTAGTTCGTCTGCCAAAAGACGTCTCTCGTCTTGTGAGCATTTTCGGACCGGACACAGTTATGGCTAAGGGTCAGCATTGATAAAAGTACATAGTTAGGATTGTGGTTTGGATTCAATGACTTGGGTAAGGTTAGGGAAGGATTGTGATTATGGATCAAAGAAAAAGTCTTCAGTTGTGTTGACCCCCAATCCAACGGCTCCAACCTCTGGGATTCACCGTATCTGTTACTATTCAACCCTTTGCTGTTGACAGACAAGAGTCGTGGCAACTAGAGTTCACATCCCCGCAAACTGATTTCAGGAATTTCCTGATTAGACTGGTGTTGATTTTATTCTCAGTGAGTGTGTTTTCTCCCCTTTCTACTCTTTCAAAACGCCGGCGTTCGTCCCCTCCCTGCTTGTTAAAAGACAATCTGCTGTCCCAGATTGCAACAAAATTACTTTTCTCAAACCTACTTAAAAAAGAAACTCTCTTTTATTTCCATTTGGTCCTCCTGGGAGACGGAAGCGCGCAGTCCCCTCCGTTTGTTGGTGTCATCCGTTTGCTCGCGCACGCTACAGAGCGCACGAGTCAAGGACAGAAGCGTGTTTTTTTTGTGATTTACGCGATCAAAAGAATTCATTTAAAAAGTACCGATAGGACCCCCCGGGGCGCCCCGTCACCGAGACAGGGGCGGGATGTAAAAAGCAGGAGGGCGGAATGAAAGAATGGAGCTGACTGGAAAAAGGGAGGGACGGGACGGACGGCAGCAAAGGAGAGGAGGGTTTGGGTGAGAACGGACAGAAAAGGAGGACAAGTTGTGCGGTGTGAAAGGGGGGAGGGAGGGACATGTGGGACGCCAGGAAGGAATGGGAATAAGAGAACAAACAGAGCGAAAAGGGACCGGGATATCTCCGACGTTTGACACCTCTCCGCCAATACACACACACACACACACACACACACACACACACACACACACACACACACACACACACAAGGGACGGGGGAGTTAGTGTGACACTGTACATCTCCGAGGAGAGGGACTCGGAACACGCGGGGTCCGCGTAGGTCGCCTTAATTAGCCAACACATCCCGCCACGCAGGGCCCCCCCGGGGGGGGGGGGGGGGGGGGGGGGGGGGGGGTTTAACAGGGGCACGTAGGGTGTGGCGACGCGGGACAGGGGGAGGGTGATGGCCGGGAGAAGGGAGCGAGGGAGAGATGGGTATTAAGAGCGAGGGGAACGAGCCAATGGGATTGGAAGTTTATTTAAAGCTCGGCCTACAAAACCATCGAGAGAAGTACAGTGTGTGTTCTCGCACGGATGTTTAGGTGTGAGCGGACGCATGAAACGTGACCTGCACCGCGCGTGTGCCTTTACTTTACAGCCAGTATGAACCCGGTAATCCCACACAGCATATTCAATAAATCCAGCGTGTGTGCGTGTGTGTTTGTGTGTGTGTGTGTGTGTGTGTGTGTGTGTCAACTTGCATATACTCATATGCATATGAGTGTCGCCCGATGATTGAGTGTGCTCAGGTGAGTGACGGAACCATGCCGTACACATAGAGCCCATCCATATTTGGCGAGGCCCTCATTAGCCGGCCCGGGTCATCGCTCAAGGCGATGGCGGAGCGGCGGAGCACGGGAGCGCTCGCCAAAAGCGCACGTGTAATGAACACAATCGCCGCCTTTATCCCAACCCCCGAATCCCACTTCATCCCCACTGTCTCCATGTGCTCCCCCCCCCCCCCACCGTAATTGACAGCTTAAACTTTCCTCTGCGCGTATAGAACGCCAACGTCAACCGGAGAATCACGCGATCCTTTGTAGAGGTGTCAGTTTTTTTGTTTTTTTCATTACCGCGTTCTTCTCTGAACTGTAGCTTCAGCCTAAGAAAACACAGTAAGTGGGGTTTTGGATTTGACTGTCTCACGGGTCAACACGCCTAATTGGACAATGGCAGGAACTCCGGCGGAGGTAAATTACAGCGAAAAGCCCGGAGACAGGCGGACGGATCCCGGCTGAAGTTACAAGGACTTAAATAAAATTCATGCCGACGACCCCGCTGCTCCCAAAAGTCTCACCTTGCGGGATGACAGGTTTATTTTAAGAAAGGTTTATTCGCTGGCAGGAAGCTGGTCTCGCTGCGGTGTCAGTGCCTGAACGACGATGCCAGAAAATGGCGATTCTGGAGAACACTTGAGGACGCGTGTGTCGACGTGTGTCAAACCTGAATTTGATCAAATGTATAGAAACTAGGGTTTGTAAAATACCGTTCTGGTTCTTTTTTTCATTTCCATTTTTACTTTTCCTCCTCCAATTTTGTCCTCCTTCTCTGTGCCGTCCACCCGCAACTTACAAGTCTGTCTTGCTTGTATATCTCCCTTCCCTATAATCTCCTCCCTCCTTCGCTGCCTTCTTTTTTATTCCCCGCTCACCCACATGATCCTCTCACAGTCTCCTCCTGCCTTCACCTTCCTTGTCGAAGCCCTGTCGATGCTTATCGGCTTTGAAAACCAGCGCATCTTTACAGCTCTCGCCCGCCGACTCTAACTCCGACTACAAGAAGACGGAGAAGAAGAAGAAAAAGAAAAGCTCACTAGGGGGGAAAACAAAAATGTTCGCTGGGGATCAAACAATTTTTTCAGGGTCACGACGTGAAAAAAAAACGGCAATGGAACAAAAGTGACGGTACGGCGACTGTTGGACCGCCCGCCGACCGGAAAACGTGCTTGGGTGGAACTGAAATAGAAAAAAGGTGGCCGTTGAAAACACAACAGTCAATCTGTAGGCAATCTCGGAAGAGATGGGGAAGACGGGACAATGGGAGATGAGGAAAATAGAGAGTGCGGTAAAAACAGACATACCACACATTGTTTGAGCGTATGTTATATGCGCATGCACCTTTGGGGGACACGATTCTGTGTTGGGCGATCACGAGAGGAGGGGGAGGAGGAAAGACTATTAAGGTGGTCATGTTACTCGCCATTCTTCTAAAGCAGCCCCCCCCCCCCCCCAGACTCTTTTGTGAATGCGTGCGCTCTTGCGCTGTTCTTTCTCACAAAATCTCGATTCAGAAGCCGAGGGCGCTGAAATCCATAAAATCCATACTGGAAGTTGACTCTCGTACTCTTGGCAAAGCAAAGCGGGGGAGCGGCGAAGCGAAAAATCTTCCCTCTGTATGAGGCCGCTGCTAAGATTAGACTGCATTTTGCAGAGATAACGATTTTTTTTTTCCTTTTTCTTTAAACGCTTATATATATTTTTTTTCAGTTTGGTTGAAGTAAGGATAAATCTAAGAAATCGGGGAAATGTAGTTTGGAGATGTTTTTTTTGTAAAAAGAGATTCAAATTAGGGTACAAGGAAATCCACATCACTAATCTAACAGTTAGGTTTCAACAACACAACTCTTTTATTAATTTTTTTTAAAGACATCATGTCACGTGGGCAAATTAAGAGGGAACTTGTGCTCGGTGTTTAGTTTAAGTGAGTAAAGCTGCTAAAGTTCACCGTTAATTCAGGTTTGGTAAATTGTTTTACAGTTAAGAAAATACTTCAAAGATCGGCACACATACATCGAGTGTTCTCCGTTGCCTCCAGTGGGAACATGGAGGTTTCTTTAGTGTTTACAGTGGCTGTTTAATTCATCAATTTGAAAAAGAGCTATCGGCCTCTGAGATTTCTTTTGTTTAGTTTTTTAAAGACAAAGCTTGGCTAATTTGGATTAATTCCACAGACCTCTATGTTATTGGTTATTCGTTGAACTGTTTAGTTATTGTGGGATTCACCTCGTACCAGTTTCGTCAAACCGGGAGTTTGCTTGAAAGTCTCCGTGGGTGCATAGCATTCATATGTGCTTGCAAGTAAAATTGATTTTAGCTCGACTTGAAACGAGCCTTTGTGTTGTCCAGATCAACAGGAAGATCCGAGAGGGAGAGAGAGAGAGAGAGAGAGAGAGAGAGAGAGAGAGAGAGAGAGAGAGAGAGTCTCCAATAAAAACCTGAATGAATTAAACGGACGAAACTGTCCGCATGGTTAATGCCAAGCACAGAGTTTAATACGGGTCCCGAGAAGGGGAAGAGATAATGTAGTCGGTGAAAGGCATTAATGAGGAGACACACTGTGTGTGTGTGTGTGTGTGTGTGTGTGTGTGTGTGTGTGTGTGTGTGTGTGTGTGTGTTTGTTTGTTCTTTGGCTCAAGTTAAGAGTGATGGGGCGCAGAAATGTGTCAGATACGAGAACACACACACACAAATTGATTCTACATGCATAAATGTAACGTATTAATATCTTTCACTCTCAAACATTCACACACACACACACACACACACACACACATCGCAATGGAGCAAACGTCTGAAGGGTATTTCTCCCATTCTCCTCTCTCCGGGGACAAACACTAACAGCAGTAGTGTCACGCTTTCGGGGCCATTTCATTCCTCATTTTTCCCCCCCGTTTTTTATTTCTCCGAGTCCCTCACACTCACTTTAACTCTCTCGTAGTCTCCCTTCCCTTTTCTTAATCCCTCTCCCTCTCTGCCCTCTCACACTTTGCTGGCAGAGATTTCCCCCCCCTTCCCATCTTCCCTCCCTCTTGCAATGTTTTTAATCCCCTTGTGTGCCAACTGAGACTGCAGACATCTTGGCCTCGTGTCTATGTGAATGTGTGTGTGTGTGTGTGTGTGTGTGTGTGTGTGTGTGTGTGTGTATACAAGTGTGCGTATCCCAGGGATACTGCCAGCACTCAAACAAAAGCTCTCTGTTAAGTTAGTTTGTCTTTACAAATGCACACTTAACCCTGTGCCCTGCGTCTTCCCTTCTTATTGTGCAGAATTAATTTAGATTAAACAATAAATACAAAATAACAACAACAACAACAACAAGAACAAGAACAAGACGCGCGTGTGTGTGTGTGTGTGTGTGTGTGTCTATGTGGAGCTGTATTTTTCGGGTGTCAGAAGTTCATCCTTCAGAGGGGCACGCAGACTTCAAGCATTTTTTCTATTTTTCGCAGGTGCACACAGCAGGAGTGAGTCAACGTGATATAACGTGTGCTTGTGTCAGAGCTGACAATTATCGTGCTAGCAATGTGGTCGAATGAGCAAAAGTACTGGATTAAAGATTGAACGAGGGCCTGTACCACATTTGTACGGACGAAAAAAATGCGCCGCATTTGATCGTGTGCACAAATGCCGGCACGTGTTCATTTCAATCAATATAAAGCGGAGATAAGAACACACACAATGTTTGTGTTTGAATAACTTATGAAAAGTTGATGTAACTTTCATGATACAGTATGTACGACCAACGCCAATGAATAACTCATGCGGTGCGTTCGATTACGTGTCTGTCAGACATGCGATGATGCATGCGGCAACATGTGTGCCATTAGGTTTGTACGCATATGCAAATATCTATGTCATTTGTATGAATGTGTTTGCAAGTGCGTGTATTCCATATGTATGTAAATGTTGTGTGTGTGTGTGTGTGTGTGTGGAAAGCCACATCCATAGTATATGAGCTGAGCGGGAAAGCTTGTTGGGGATTTCACACTCCACTATACATGCCTGTCAAAAACATCTACACTGTTGAACATGAATACACACTGAATGTGTGTGTGTGTATATATATACTGTATAAACATGGTCAAACTTAAAATTTTACATGTTAACTGTATTCGAAAAGAGACAATGTGATTGATCGTCGATACTACGGAGGAAAGATGTTGTTTTCAGTCCTGATTCAAGATTTACATAAAATATTTTCAATTATTAGCATTGGGAAGTCAAGATGTTGACTTTGTTTGTTCACTGCCTTGCTGGTTTTTGCTCAAAATGCTTGTTGGTAACGAACCACAATCACAAACGGTTTCGTTGACAGAGTTTCTGCCCAGTGCTCAATATGTAAAAACAAATACTTATTATGATAATACATGCATCCCTCAGTTTTCAACAACTGTCACGTTATGCTTAAAAATAGAAGATTAAAACCATCCGTCAAGTTCAAAAATATTCCAGGGAAGAATCTGTTTAATCTCCAAGTGTTCCAACTCGAGGAGAGCCTGCTTTTTTTGTCAGCTATCCCTTTAAAAACTGACGACGTAAAAAAAAGCCGTGTGATCTCCTAAACTAACTTCATGAGAGTCAAAAATGTAGCACACAATTTACAATAGCTGTGAGTGCTTACTTTAAGCTAAATGATGCAATTTGACGGCACATGCGATATAATACTGTAAATGAAAAGATTGTTCTGTAAAGCTGCTGCAGGAAATACAGTAAAATCATTCAATGGAGCTTTCCATTCCCCCTGTGGCTGCCTCTGCAGGCAAAGGCCTCAGGATGAGGATAAACTTGAACACTCAGCACTCACACACACACACACACACACACACACACACGCAGATAAATAGCATGTCGCTGTATGTAGTGTGGACAGTGCATTACCCCAGTTCTGGTATTGAACGGGGCCCATTACCAGTGTTAATCTATAGATCTAATCATGATCGTGAAATAGAGCGCTGCTCCCCTTCCAGCCGCGTCAGGACACGCTCATAAACTATGGCACATTTTCCTCATATAACCAGCCGGACAAAACTGCAGGGTCGCTCTGCACTTGTCCCATTTCTTTTGAGGTTTAATTTATCAAACATGCCAAGTATATAAAACACACACTAAACAGAGTTTGCGAACAAGAGAAACTCATTTCTACAAGTGAGACAAAACTCCTGAGAGGCTGTAAATATATCTGTAACAACACTGAAAACTCAACGAGGTCAGTCCTGCTATATAAGCAGCAATGTGCACTGACGGAAAATGACAGAATTAATCCAGGAAAAAAAACACATAGCAGAATAATACCTTATAATAACATGGTTATTAAACTATATCCGTGACCCGGGAAAGATAACTAACAATAACTTGTGATATTTGATAGTAATCGATTACTAAATTAATCGCCAACCATTGCAATAATCGATAAATCTGTTTTTAGTAGTTTTTATGAAATAAAGAGTCAAAATTATCTGATTTAAGCTTCTTACATGTGAACATTTTCTGGTTTCTTTGCTCCTCTGTGACAGTCCACTAAATATATTTGGTGTGCGAACAAAATAGAACTTCATCTTGAGGTTTTGGGAAACTCGATCGTCATTTTTCACCAAATTATGACATTTTGTGGAGCAATAACCTATCGATTAATCGAGAAAATAATCAACAGATTAATCGTTAGTTGCAGCCTTAATGTCATTATAGTTTTATATTCAAGAACATTGGCATATAAAGATACAGAAGGGCTGGGAGGCAGAACTAAGCAGCGTCAATAATATGAATGACAGTATGACATGCTCTGTAATTACAGCTAAACGATTTCAAATACACACATATGAATAATTACTTGATAATGAAAACCAGCGAGGACACAAAGGAGAGCTGTAGGAGAGCTCTTTGATCCAAACTTCTGCACAAACACGGAGCCAAAACGAAAAATAACTGCGGCCTCCTGGGACGTGTGATGGTGGCACAGTAATTACAGTCATCATGATCAACTATTGGTTTCTCTCTTTTTTTGGTCTCAGATAAGCGTCAGCCTACAGTACGTGCATATATATGCAAAACAGCATTAATACACGCACACTCAGCCATAAAAACACTTATAAATCCACCCACACACAAAGCAAAGTCGCCGCACTGGTTCTAATTACCGCGTTCGCTCACCACGCTCTCCCTATTATACGCGCACACTGAACACCGTATCGTGTCAGATCGCATTGCATTGGAGAAGTACAATAGGCAACAGGAATCAGCTGATAGGATTAATTGTCAGGCGGAGTAATCACCGCCGCCCTCTCATTCATAATGAGAAGCACGCTCGCTGTGTCGTGTCTCAGCCAGTAATATCTCATTAGAGATTAATACAGATCAGCTCTTTTAATTAGCCATTGCCGCCCACACAGTTTGCCGACAGACGCCCTGCGATCTCGCCTGTTGTTGGCCGCGCATGCACCGCGTTCGCGTCGTCCCCGTAGTGGGAAAAAAGATCAGCTTCCTCTCCCACCTACAGTCGTCATAGCCCTGTATCATGAGGGAGGGTAACGCAGCGGGACATGCATGGAATCGGCCCTGCTTCGTAGGTCCGGGCCTGTGCTTTTATGCACGTGTGCACAAACACATCAATACATATATATATTTATGCTCGCCGTGTCATAATCGGAGCTCCAAGGCACCCCTCTTTGTTTGCAGGAACACTTTGAAGATGGCAAAGAGAGTGATGTGTGCAAAGCGGATGTGAATAAGTGCGCGCTCGGTGATTCCCCCTGCATGCATGTCTTTGTGAGAGCAATATCATAAGCTGGTTTTCCAAGGCATCACTTTCTGTGTTTACACTGACGCCGCTTTGATGAGTAGTTTTCCTTCAGGGCAAGAGAGAAAGAGAAAGAAAAAAAACAAAAAAAGCGATATACCACACATGGTTACATGCCAATGCTCTGGGAAATAAGCAGCTGTGAATCAATTCAACACCTCAAACTAACACCGTGCCGATGAATGACAACGGGGCCAGGAAAATAAGTTCTGTCCCCCGAGGGGCCGCGGTTGCTGGCGCATCCCAACATCCTGGCATCTTCGGCCGTGCTGAAATGCATCGCCGGAGCAAATTCACTCGAGAAGTATCCCAAACATGTGACCGTTCCATCAATCCTTTTACTATCGCTTATATTCAAAGTATCCGCCCAATCGAACATACTTGCCCCAACAGGCGTTCAGCTATAGCTCAGCAGCCATAAGCAGGCGCAGCAGGCCTATCAACCGTCGGAGTGTTCGACGAGCTGCAACAGCGAGCTTGGGGCATGGTGTTGATAGCGGATGTGATGTGATAACCCAAAACACATAAGCAAAAGAATAAGAAACAGATTAGCTTGTGTTTTAATCTGCCCTGACGTAGGGTGAAAGAAAGGAAGCTAGGCAGCCAAATAAGGTTTTAATAAAATCAAATACCACGTTCTCATCTTACTCTGTAAAAAAAGGATACACCTTGTACCATACATACTCTACAAACACACTTGGCTAAGTTTTAAAAGGCACCCAGAGAAAACTTTTAGTCGCCCGTATGCTCTTAATTTGAAAGTTCAAAGCTGTTGTTTCATCTCCTGTTTCTTCGCATGGCACATTTTGGATTGTCCCCTGCCGCAGATGATGGCCATCAGTCAAGGCTGGACGTGGCTAACCGCGAGCTAAGTGGCGCTAATTGAGCCGAGGCCCCTGCGATAGCAGTTTCGTGCAACGGGAAGTCGTCCATCAGCGCTGTACTCTCAACCAACGGGGGAAGGGGACAGGGGAGGAAGGAGAGGAGAGAAAAAGAAAGGAGAAATAAAGAAAAGAGAGGACTAAAAAAGAGAAAAACAGTAGACAGAAAGCAGAGGTCAGACACAGATCTCATATAGCTCACATATTCTCCATGCAAATCCCTTTACATTCAGTTTGATACCGACACACACACAGAGACACACACACACACACACACACACACACAGTATTCTATATTTGCCAACATACAGGTCAACATGCTCAATCTTGCAGCCGGTTTTCTCACACTGAGCAATGACTGTGGATGAGTGTGTGTTTGTATTCAGATCAGACTCAGTTTGGGGCCACTTCCAGGTGTGTGTGTGTGTGTGTGTGTGTGTGTGTGTGTGTGTGTGTGTGTGTGTGTGTGTGTGTGTGTGTGTGTGTGCGTGTGTGTGTGCGTGTGTGTGCATGTGCGCGTGTGTGTGTGCGCGTGCCTGTGTGTGTGTGTGTGTGTGTGTGTGTGTGTGTGTGTGTGTGTCTGTGTGTGTGTGTGTGTGTGCGTGCGTGTGCGTGTGTGTGTGCGTGTGAACGAGGCATCATGAGGAGGAGAGCAGTGCTCACAGTGATACAGTACTTCCCCGGTTAGTTAGATTAAGGTTAAAAAAAAAAGGTACAATTCTTCTTTTTTTTTTGTACTTGCTGTAATTAGCCTTTTGTGTTGACTGTTCAATTATTCAGGAATGAACATGCAAGACCATTACTGCAGAACAATTATACAAACGTTGCCAGCCAAATTGGTAAATAGTGCAAACAGACATGAGATCAGCACGATCGTAAGTGGGCATTAGTCACGGGTAATCATTTCCTGTTGCAACGTTATTTTTACTTTTCTATTAACTGAAATTGTCAAGTGTTTCGGCTTAGTATGAACACATCACTTCCTGTTGTTCCAAAAGGTCTTCAACTGCCTCTGATACAAAAAAAAACACAACACCGAAATACACACATTCAATCGTTAATAGAATGTTTCCTTTTTGCCCTTGAGGGTGTGACAGTGATTTAACCATTACTGCAACAAGAACCCAGTCTGCTGCTAATGTTAGACTAAGCATTTTATAAGACTCTTATTATCAAGAGATATATTGATTCATAAAAAACTGACAAGGTCCTTGGAGTTTCCCCTGAGCTGTATGTGAGTTGAAACACTGGTATTTCCTGCATCAAGGTTATTTCCGTTCAATTCATGTGTTTTAATCGTTAGTCATTATTGTGTCTGCACTGCTACTTTGTCACACATTTTCTTTGATACCCAGTCAACCTCGATCTCTGCTCACACATGTTTTTCTCAACGCCTTGGAGTGTCACGTCTCACCTACACACTCAATACTTTTTACATCTTGTGTCAGTGCCACCTTACAACAAATTCAAGCCAAGCGACCATAACCTGCCACCGGGGCTTCATGTGAGCCGGACCCCGCCAGAGGCACAGCGTCCGGCATCTGTCCGATTGGATCTGTTACCTCTTTCTTTTTTTTTCTCACTATCTGAACCTCTGTTTGAGCTTCATACAAAAAAAAAAAAAAGATCAAAATCAAAACTCAATTAATGGCCGGGGCAAGTGACTATTTCGTATTTGTGGTTTCAGCACCGTGGACAGCGCTGTTTATTATATTCAGGCGCTGCACTCTGAAACACCTACGAGCCCTTTCTGCCGAGTTTTACTGATGAATGTGAATGCTCTGGCTATTAAATATAAATACACGCTTTGTTTGTGATTTGTTTCCTTTTTCACCTTTAACAGCCAGCACTTTGGCGTTGCGTTTTTCGCTCCAGGGGAACAGAGTCCCGCGGAACACGGGGAACACCGGGACTATTCCCAGTGGGACTCCGCAGCGGTGGACCCTGTCAGTGTCTGTGTGTGTGTTTGCTTGCGTTACAGAAACCCTCCGTTTCTGTAGCCTTTCCTCTACACCTGACCTGCTGGAACCGCATCCCAAAAGCATGCACACACACACACACACACACACACACACACACACACACACACACACACACACACACACACACACACACACACACACACACACACACACACACACACACACACACACACACACACACACACACACACACACACACACACTCCACCGTGGACTCTACACAAATGATAAATATTTCACGTCTTCCTCCGTCACGCCAAATGCACCTCATCGCATAATTAGCCAATTTTGCCAGATTGTACATCTCGAAAAACAGTCGCTGAGATCTCTTATTACGGAGAGTAAGGGCATCAACGGCTTTACGCTCTTGAAGTCGAATAATCAAAGACCTTTTCAGACATTAACGCTGCGCCCCACAAATACTCCCGTACAACAGGAATAAGATAACTAGCTGCCGGATGAAAGGGGAACTGGAAGAAGACGAAGAAAAAAACCCGGGAGAAGACGTGCGATCTTCGCGCTCTCTTACCGCTCTGCCGTGGAGGAGGCCTTCCTTTGACACATCACCGCCAGTGAACTGCTTCCCGGTGTCATTTCCTGTTTGATCTCCCACGCGACAAGGTTGCTGGGTCTCACAGCCAGGAAGTTGATGCCTGACTGGAACCACACCCTGCGGAGAGGGGCGACAAAGGAAGTAGAAGAGCGAGCGAGAGAGAGAGAGAGAGAGAGAGAGAGAGAGAGAGAGAGAGAGAGAGAGAGAGAGAGAGAGAGAGAGAGAGACAGGTTAAGCTCAAAATCACACAAACACATCATAAACAAAAGAGAAGAGAGTGACAGTTTTGGGCGGGGGGGGGGGCTTTACTTAAAATTGAATTTGCTTCGCTGGGAATCTCCCTGCACAGATTTTCTTTAATCCCTGATACGTGCCGTCTTCTCTCTTTGTCTGGAAGTGTCTTTTGAAATCGATCCGCCTCCCACGCTATGTTTTGGTGCGAGTAGACAAAGAAGTGACAGGAGGAGCTCTTATGAAAGTGAAACTGTTCTCTTTTTCTCCAAAGTGAGCGCTTCACTTATATCTAATGCACGGAACCTGATTTTGCTGATGAGGCAGGTGGCCTTTCTCGTCGGTGATACGATCCGGGTGCTTTGTTTCCCTCTTCTCCTCATCGGCACCTTCTTCACCCCTCTTCTCTCTTTTTCTTCTCTCTCCTGCTCCGTCCGTCTTCCTTATTCCCTCTTTACTGTCTTCTCTCTCTTTGAGTACTGTTTTCTTATTCTTCATCCGGGTCTTCATTTCCTCCCCCCATCTCCCCCGGCTTCAACTCTCCCCTTCCAATCCTCCCTATTCTTCCCCTCCCTCTCTTCCATGTCCTCCTCCCTCATCCCCCCTTTTCATCAACACCTTCTAAACTTTTCTTCTGCCTTTCATCCATCCCTCTGTGACCCCCCCCCCCCACACACTTTCTCCCCTGTATACGGTACCTTGCTTCATACCTTCCTGTCCCGCCTCCATCCTTCAATCTCACGCCATCATACGGTTAATCTCTTCGTTTGCTTCCCCCCCTCTCTCTCTTTTACGCTAATCCACCCCGTGTGTTTTTGTTCTATTTATCACCTAGACGAGACCCTCCCTCACTTTATCAACACGCTTTATGGGCATGCGTACAAACGCACACAAGCTCTCTGGCGAACAACAAATAGCAACATAGGTATACTCTCCAATAACCTTTTCTCTAAAGAGAAGAAGAAGAAGAAGAAGAAGAATGAAAACTTCCTCTTTGTCTACTTTAGTGTGTTTCCCCTCGTTTTATGTTTTGCCAAAAACTGCCTGCCAATATGTCACGTGCGTCCCCTGACATGCTCTCCGTGCTTTTGTTTGTTGGAGATTACGGATACACTGTATGCACCTGTGTGTTTGTGTGCCGCGTTATATCACGATCAAGAGGAGTTTTTTTTCGGAGCTTGGCAGAAGGAAACGACCCTCTGGTGAAAACTTGAAAACCCACTTTTCATGTTTCACTCTGAAATAACTTTTGCGTTTTTTTTTCCCTTCTTCCCTTGTTGCCCATGTGCTGGGAAAAATATGAAGTATGAAGTTACAAATTAGATAGTGAAGACATTGTTGGAATGACGTAACATGAAATAGAAAAAGAAATGAAAAATTCCCCACCATTGTTCTGCTTCCTCAGTTTCTTTCTCTCCATCCCTCTCTCTCTCTCTCTCTTTTCACTCTGTGTTCTTATGATTTGATTTATTCTGTACATTCATTTACTTGATTTTTGTTTTTTGTTTTTCGATTCATTTGTAGGGGACTGTGATGTTCTCTGGTAAATTTTAATAAAAGTTGTTTTTAAAAAATCAAAATCTCTCTCTCTCTCTCTCCTACTCGCCCCGTCTTCATCCTCAACCAGCCCAGAATTTGAAATAATCCACTTCAAAGCTAAATCGAATGGCAGACTGACGGGGACGTTTACAGAGTTTGGGGGGGGGGGGGGGGGGGGGGGGGGGGGGGGGGGCACGGAAATGAATCCCCCAACACTGGCTGAGAAAGAGTTCTCGGTCAGCAAGGTCGTAGGAGGAAGATGAATCGTACATAAAAGACAGTGTAAAAACAACGTAATCCCAAAAATAAAACGTCTCCAGCGGGTGAGGACACAAACCTCCTCCTTGTTAACGTGATATCACAACGATTCAGTTTCTACAGACGCATCCCAACAGCCCCAAAAAATCTACTTTTGCGCCAAAGCCTCGACTAGCACGGAGAGTGGAGGCCTGTCCCCGTCGACACTGCGGATCCGACTGACCTGAAGAGCGACAACACGACGGGTCTCGGCGTATGGAAATGAAACTACAGATCAGGCTGGATGAGATGTCACTCGTGCCTCTTTCACTGTAACTATGAAACTGTCCTACGGTCACAAAGGCCGTTTCAACAAACACTTAATACGACCCACATGTTTCTAATCGCTTTACATTGGAGGAAGGTTTCGCATAAGATAACCATAAAAAAGCGTCTTTTAACTCTCACCGCTCCGTCTCATGTCTGCAGCCGCGCCAGGCAGCGGCTGCTCTCCGAGAGGAAAGAGACTCACACCATTCAAATTCACTTTTAGCAACACATGAAAAATGACTGACGCGGTTATTAATGTATAGCGCTTGTGGCAAGTCCAATATATATTGTATGTTCTGCTTTTAGAGGACTCTGAAAACATCCTTTCACTTCGCTTAAAAGAGAGACGGGGGGGGGGGGAGCGAATTTAAAAACATAATGGGGACAAGTGTCTTTGAGCGAAGGGGTGGGCACATTTTTATCCCATGAACCTTTCGGGAGCATGCTTCTCTTCGGCGTCGGATGTCCGGTGGTACAGCAGAAAATGTTTTCCAGGTCCGGGTTTGAGTGAAAGGGCGGGTCGCAGCGCGCGGGGAAATCCACGGGACGCACACGCGGAACGGGGGGGGGGTTGTGGTTGTGTTTGTTACGCCGCTTTGAGCTCGCCGCCGCTTTCCGGCTCGATGGTTTTCCGTGTCGGAGGTTGTCAGGCACGTCGGCCCGCTTACCACATTAGAGCGGCTCCACGATGGTCGTTCGCCCTCCCTTTGTTCACTCCTCCTGTCCTGAAACCTCTCACCGCATGCCGGCGGGACCCTCCTGCATATTCATATGTCATATTTTTGGTGCTTGTAGACTAGGAAAAATACACAAGTGCACAATTTTACTATGTCCGGTTCTTGCAGCTCAACCGGCGTCACAGATTTCTACGTCCGAACGAGGTCGCGGCATTTTTAAGGTTCCCACTAAGGTGCTCACCGGAAAAATCTTGTGTCCAAGTGCTTATATCCTCACAACGCACGGCCCTTCTTTTAAAATAACCAATGTCCCGACAAACGAGGCGCGCTGGCTCATCTTCATCGTTTGTCCGTTCCTTTTTTAAGCGGCTCTCAGATATGCACCGAAGGTCCAGTACATGTTTTTTCCGGAGGGGGCTGTGTGTGGGAACGCGGATGTCAAATGGAGCGAGGCCATGTGGGAATACAGCAGGGGAATCTCCAGAAGACAATCCCAGCGAGTAGGCGTGTCAACAATTATTGATTTTATTGATTGTCCTGCTGGTTTGAAAGCGTCAGCAATGAAACGTAATGGCGGTGTATATATATATATACGTTTCTTTCACCACGATGAATCGTGACCTGACAGACATATAGCCAGAAGGGACCACCACCCCGAGGGACGCGTCTCTCTACTATTTTGTGTTTGCTTCACACCAAAAACAAAATAAAAAGAATGCTGTCATCAGAATTTTTTCCGTCTGTGTTTCCGAGTTGCCATCTAGACGGCCCCCAGGCTGGAGGTCCCCCGCCCCTGTTTGAAGTAGCTCTCAGTTTCAGGGGTGACGTGTGTGCCTCAGATAGGCACGGAAACACACAGTAACACTACTGTCCCAAAGTGCATCTGTCAGGACTTTGATGTGTGTGTGTGTGTGTGTGTGTGTGTGTGTGTTTGTGTGTGTGGGTGTCTGTGTGTGTGTGTGTGTGTGGGTGTCTGTGTGTGTGTGTGTGTGTGTGTGTGTGTGTGTGTGTGTGTGTGTGTGTGTGTGTGGGTGTCTGTGTGTGTGTGTGTGTGTGTGTGTGTGCGTGTGTGTGTGTCAGTCAACAGGTGAGATGACGGACATCCCTGAGCTGCTTCTGTCAGATCTGTATACAGCAAAAGAGCCTGACAAAGTGTCTGGGCGTCGTTTCTTAGGTAATGCAGAAAGACAGGTTTAAAAAAACAACTGCTCCCCCACACTCTTTCCCTTCGCCCCGTTCACGTCCCCCCCCCGAGGCTGTCTTTCTTCACGACAGCGATACCACTCGGCCTTGAGTCTGGCCGAGTGATCAGTGACACGCTCTGTCCGACGAACCCCATTCGCCGCTATCCGTCGTTGCCTTTGCCAGATTTATTTCACGGGATAATGATCAAAATGAGAAGCTGAAGCTCCCGAAGCGACAATATACTCAAAGCTTTACTTACACCACCACAGTGTTCCTCCTCCGTTCCCCGGGTGACACTCGCGCACATTAAGAGACATTCACAGCCACGGCCCGGCTCCTGTTGGGCCATCGAGGAGCTCACTGTGCATTGCAATTGATTTTTTTTTTTTTTCACCCTGGAGCAATGCCTTGTTTATAGGCACATCAACACTAGTTTTGCAAGTTAAAAAAAAAAAGTGGGAGGGAAGAGTAAGTGTTGGGGGGGGGAACTAATTTAGGCAATATGCACGAAAAAGCAACACTGAGAATTAAGTTTCCACTTTTGGTCTTTCGAATCACAGTTGTAATTTTTAAAACGCACAGTGTGTTTTCTATCAGTGTGATAATGTCTCTTTGACTTCTTTTGGAGTCTTATTTATAAGCCCCAGAGGGTCTCTTCATGCCGATCGTAGTCCTGCCGCTCGCTGGCTCATTGTCAGCGAGACGTTTTAAAAGAATCCAGGGTTTTGCGCCGTTTTCAGTTGCTTGTTGTTACATCATGGCTAGAGACAATCCATTTTTATGTCAAACAATTCCAGTTCGCAGAATGGGTCTCATGGCATCAGTTTAAAAAAGGAGAAGATAACCACACGTCAGTGCTAAAAATGATTTGCCTTCCATTATCAGGATCTCCGAATACATATTCAACTCACATTTTTATTTACCTCTACATCAGTCCCTCTCTCCCCCGTCTAGACGCAACCCCACGGCATAAACGTTGCGTGGTCTAAAGGGAATAAAAAAAATTGAATGGAGAAGGGGGGAAAGAGGTGAATGTGAATGAAGCGATGCATATTTATAGCTGAGCCTTCTCCGTCCGGGACCACTGACCCGGGAAAGCAAGCGATACGTAAAGAGGAGGAGAGGAGGACAACAGATTGTTCCGCTAAAAAGAAGAATCACTTAAGTCCAATTAATTCCCTTTACAACAAACCCTACCCTGTAAACCCCTCTTTCCACATCCTCACCTGGTTTAGAGCCTTTGTTTAAGTTCTCCGATGGAAGGGGGGGGGGAAATAAAAGGAAATCACTTTTGCATTTTGATACGGGTGATTGCTCAACACTACGCGTACGACTAATCATGACACACACCCTGACCCAGAAGCACTGGCACGTCACTGTCATGTGGTTGGTTGAACAAGGGGACCACTTGTTCCTCCCACACCTAGTTGGACCTCAGCCTCTCATGCCGCCGTCTCCACGACCAGTTTCCAGCAGCGAAGCTCCTGATTCGCCGAAATGACAGCACGTCGGCCATTAGCCAGGCAGAGCACTAACAACAATGAAATGCTGCAAAGCTGGGGCCGTGATTCACGCATGGTCGCGATATTAGAAAAGCATATAAAAGCGTGTGCTGACTGAGTAGCCCGGGCAACTTTCAGCCGTCAGCAATCGCCCGCTGAAGGGTAAGTGAATGATAAAAGCATGTTGTGGGGGGCGGGGGGGGGGCCCACAGTGACTTCCATTCAGGTTTCTCGTGGCCTCATTAAATACTTTATTCGGCGGAAAAAGTCTTTGTGTCTACACCAAGGTAACCTCTGCGCAAGAGCCTGGTGTGTGGTAAATTGATAGACTCCGGGGGAACCTCTCATCATAGCATAAACCCTTATTGCTTCAAAAAGCGTGTGTGTTCGGAGCCCGCGGGGGCTTAAAGGGGCTAAAAACTGACAGATCTCTTCAGCAAGTCAAGAGCTCAACCCAAAGGGGCTTAGGCTGTCGACCAAGGCTTAAAAGTGATTTGGATGTGTTACTGCAACGAGCTTTTCGAGTTGGTAAACAACGGTTCAGAAAGGAAAAGTGGATCTTGAGCCCTCGGCGTCCGTGTGCTCCTCTCGTATGCATTATTTTTCACGTTCTCTCGCAATCTTTTTCCCCACATACGTTTTTTTCCGCGAGGGATTCGGGCCGCTGGTCAGAAGTAGGAGACTGCTTTCAGGGTTATCCAGGTTTTCCGTTGCGAAGGGAAAAGGCAACAAGCGATGGTGAAGATCCATGGCGAAGCTTCGAACCAATCACCAGTTTGCAGGTGATGACATTAGAAGCTTCCCGAGCTCGAATCCATGATGGCTGCCAATGTGGAGATGCAGCGGCTGTATGCACGAGATGCTCCAGGGAGTGATCTGTCTTTGGCGGGGGACGAAAGGTGGGTTGGCGTGGATCAGGTACCTCGAAACTCTCCACCAGAAACCGACCAGATAGGTCATGTTTGAAGCGGCGTTATACGACGCAGGTGGTTTGTAATGACTCTAAACTCTGAAACAAAATGAGGGAATGTGGGTTCCCATCACTCATTCGTCATGGAGCACATCGTATTTACGGGAACTTCAGACAGAACCTGGTTCTTGCAGTCACAATGAAGATTAAGTTACTGAGTCTCTTAAAAGATTATTGGAAAGGGGGGGGGGGGGGGGGGGGCTAAGTTCTTCAAATGTCTCAAAGTGAGTTAACGATTGAGTAATATTAAACGCACCACTGGTCTATTCCTGAAGCAAACCTACTTAAAGCACTCAGAGGTGGTGAAATGGCAAAGGCTCTAATGTGTTGGCATCATTGCTTCTTCGAGCACATTTCCATCTAGCGGACTGAATGAATGATACGTATTATTCTTGGCTTCACCGCGAGACTTGCACTCAATACAGGCGATTTATTGCAAACGTTAAAGGCATTTAAGCGTCGGACAAACCGAATGAAAGCACCGGCTAAATGCCTGAAATGTAAATACATGGGCCAAAAAAAGAAAAGAAAAAAGAAGAAGAAGAAGAATAAGACCCACGGCCGTGCGATGCGTGTCAGAAAGCGACGCTACACGTCCCGCAGCAGATGTGTCTCCGGGAGAAAAGTAAGAGAAGACATACTGTTCGTCGGAAGTTTGCCGCCGGAGCAGATGTTCTGAGAGAGGACGCACCGCAGAAGTCCAGCTCGGTGGATCCTGCACCCAAACTCACCCAGGGGTATCCGTCAGCTCTTCAGTGCAAATAAAGACTCAAACCAAATTCTAACTCCATCGAATACTTACGCGCTGTTGTCTCTCAACTCATCTATTTGCCCGAAGCGGCCGTTCCGTCAGCGGTGCGGTCAACATCTGTAGGTTCAAGACAGGCGGGCGGCCAGGTGGGAAAACCATGATTTCACATGCCAAATACTACTTCTCGTGCAAAGCTTTACCCTCATCGGGTTATCCCCGGCTTCGAGAAACAGCACTCGGTGGCAACATTAGGGGCCAAGCGGCTGCGAGTCTTCGGACAGATGTTCAGACGACAGCTCGCCGCGCCGCCTGCTTAACCTTCCACGCGTTCTGACGAGGCACGGCGTCGCCGTCGCCTCGTCTCCCGCCTCCCCTGCTCTTTGAGAGACAGGCAGAGGCAAGACAATCTGTTGTTGTGATCGTAACATGACAGAGAAAGGGGGGGGGGGGGGTTACTTTTTAGCAACCGACAAGCTGTTGGGAAATGGAAGGAGTCGAGAATGTGGGTTTTTTTCGGGGGGGGGGGGGGGGGGGGGGGGGGTAAGGAGTTGAAAGGTCTGAGAGTTGCCACGTTGGGGCAAGTTAACTCGTCACGTGTTCCTGAAACGCTCTTGTGCCAATACGTTTTTGTGTTCACGTCACGCGCTGGTCATTTGCCTTGTTGGTGTTTTTTTTAACCACATCTTCATTTCTCATCATTCGCAACGATGGAGATGTAGGAGCGGTATTTTACATCCTCAGTTAAAACCTCGTGTTTGTCTTCCTTGAGACCGGAGGGAGACGGACAGATTGGAAGACGAGGGATTTGAATTTTTTCAGAATGAACAGGCGGGCTGCTATTTTTTATTTTTTATTTTTTTTTAATTTTTGAAGCCAGGGTGAGACAGATGGGGAGCTGGAAGTTTGGAAGTTTATAGTAAACAGTTGTTAAACATTTGAAACACGGATGTAAAAGAGCTGAGTTATGCCGGTCACGGGTCCAACCTGTCTCTCTGTGAGAGCATCTGTTTTCTCGTGCCGCCCCAGAAGCCTTTTCGCTGTCTTACTTTGAATTTCTCTACCTTTCCTCGCGCCTTTTCTTCCTTTGAAGGGCCTCACTTGGTCTTTCCTCTCATCTCTCTCACTTTGTTGTTCTTTCATCCCAACTTTAATTTGTTATGGTCCCTCCGCCCACTCTTACATTAACCTTTGTCTACCTCATTTCAGGCTGTCTTTCACTCTCGTCTTTCTTCCGTCTTAAACATACTTAAACTCAAACATAATAGCACACCTAAAAAAAACTACTTTCAGCAGCCTACTGTATGTCTGTGGCACTAAGCATTGATTAATGATCAGGAAATATCCAACTTTTTAAAACTCTTTTGATTTTGTCTAGAAATAAGCCCAATTACCAACCTGCCTGTGTTCTTCTCACCTGAGTCCAGCCAAATGTTCGAGGCCGACAGGGTCAACTGTGTGGGTTTTTTTGTGTATGAAAAAAGAAAAGAAAACAGAACTTGAGTAGAAACACAGGAAATGTGAAAAAAAAAGCATCAGAGAAAATGCTATTGGCAATCGGCTGAAGTGGAAAAGTTAGTGTATCGATACAAGCAAAAGTCAAATAGAGCAGACTTTCGCAAATGACTTAATAGTCGCCTCATATGTTTGGAACTGGAGGAATATTCATGGCTCATCGTAAAAACTAAAGTTATGTGGAATTATTCTGTAGTACTCCATCCGTTAAATTACAGACTTCCATCCAACAGACACAACGAAGACATCGCAGCCCGACGCCCGTGTCTGTCAGGCTCTACTGGGCCGAGTGCACCCCACGCCAACAGAGAGCTTGAATTTCCACGTCCCACATTTCCTCGTTGTGGAAAAAAATAAAGGGAGATCATAAATTTCAAATTGAATCTGCAAAACTTTATCTTCGGTTTACAATTTTTTTTATCCCGAAAATTAACAAATTACCTTTTCTGACGAGGAGTGAGAGAGCTCCCCATAACCATCAAACCTACATTACCACACACACACACACACACACACGTGCGCACTGCAATCTCATTGGCTGTCTCTCTCCACAGACACTATATCTCTCTCCCCGAGCAGCTGGCTCACCAGTTATATAAGTAAAATACAAAATTACTATTGTGTAATAATGACGGAAAACTGCTGTGTGTGTGTGTGTGTGTGTGTGTGTGTGTGTGCCTACTTGATTCAGCATTGCAGTACATTAAGTAAACATGTAAATGCCCTTAAACTAAATGCTTCCTTGCACATATGTTGACCTCTGCTCCGTTAATTATGCATGAGCGAGGAAAATGCCATCAGATGCCTTCTGCTCCAGACCTGGTCGTTGTTTTTCCTTCACGCTGCTGCTGCTCAAAACAGACCTCAGCAGCACCAGCCCTGCAGCGGGAGCCGATATATAGAACCCCCCCCCCCCCCCCCCCCCCCCCCCCCCGCACATGAATCCACCCTTGCATCTGTCCCGCAGACGACCGTGCCGTGGAGGCCGCGGGCCGGATGATCCTCCGTCATTGTCCTGGTAATGTTTAGAAAGATTTGGTCACTAATAGAAGGGGATGCAGTTCATTCATCCCCTTAATTCCAAAGAAAGCAAAACACCAGACCAAAATCTGATGATATTAAGCGAATGAAATTATGCATTCGGGGATTTGAGGGTCATTTCCAGCCTGTGTGGATGTACATGTTTTTCCCTTGCAGTGCATGGGTCTCCTCGAGGTGTGCACAGCGGCAACAGTCGGTGTAACATACATTTTGCCATCTGCCACTGTCTGCCAGAGTCCTCGTCACACCAGTGTGAACGCGTTACTGTACGTGGACTTCCTGTTTAGTATGAAACAAATCACGTGCAGCTCCGCTGTACATCCTGTTTCTTCAGTGCTGTGACGGACGAGAACCTTGTCATGATAGATGACAACCTCCATAAATAAACAAATAAAAAGATCAAATTATATCAGTTAGACCCTTAAAAGGCAAATTCAAATATACTGAGGGTTGTAAAAGAATCACTATAAACAGAGATTAAATGTATGAGTTACAATCCCCACTGATTAACTTTAAGATAAATTTGGCCTGGAGCGCTGTCGGGGAAATAGCGAATCGGCCGGGAACCGAATAACAAATCATTGAAATAAAGCTGTGAATGGTTCCATAATTACGGTTCAGGCTGTATTTCTTAAACGACTGTAACTGATGTGCCTTAATAAAAGTCTGAGTCATCGCCCTTCATCAGCACAACGTTAGTCCGGTAATTCATCCTTTAATGTTGTGCAGCTGGCCCACAAAGAGTTGTTTGTGACACCGAACCAACACCGGCTTCTCCCCGAGCCCCGTTTCTTTGTGTCCCCCGGCCTTTCGGTGGACGGAGCCAAGGTGCAGCTCGCTCGCTCGCTCGCGCGCGCGCTGTAACGCGTGGGACTTTTACAACTGGTACCTCTGTGAATGCTGTTTTTTTGGCAAATGTAATCTTACAGCTTGACGTTTGGATACTGGAACCCTCTCAAATGAGAAAAAAGAAAACATGGAATAAAACCACCCACTCCACTTCCCACCACACATGGGATTAGAACGACACGTTCATTTTTTTTCTGTCAACAAAGGCCAAGAGACAATGGCGGTGGGTTGTTGGCCGCCGCGGAAGCTCTGAGCTCGTCCTCCGGGCCGAGGTCCCGGATCGGCAGCGCATGCAGCCGGCGACTTCTCCGCGGGTCACTCTGAGCGGGCGGAGACGCCGGCGCCGACGGCAGGACTCCCAACACGAGATCAGATCAGACCAGAATGAAGCCAAGTGCCGCGTGATGCGCGTGGCACTAAACTGTTGCAGAATTGATTTGTTTTTGGTCTTGTTCTGTCTTTTCCAGTATTGCAGGACAGTTGATGAGCAGGAAGGCCTCTACTGCACGGATTCGATGGGATCGCTATAGAATACCAACATTCATAATAAAAAAAATTAAAAAAGAGAGATTTTTTTTTTTGCAGAAACAGTTCTAACACCAGGGAGAAGATCGAGACTAAAAATGATCCACGTGTGGCTGAGAACCGCCGACTCCGCAGAGCGATGACGCTCCACGCTGTTCATCGAGATGAAAAGATACAAATTTAAGTCAAGACTTTAGCCTCTTATTTATTATGAGGGGAAGATTTTCCTAAAATTACATCATCATCATCTCCCTCCCTCCCTCTCTCTCTCTCTCTCCCTCTTAGTGCTGTTATAATTGGCGCTCTCATCATTGATAACACCGTGGTTATTGCTAGTATTGTTAATATTTTTTCATAACAACCAGGGCTTAGGTGGCGTTAAAGTCTACAGCACACACACACACACACACACACACACACACACACACACACACACACACACACACACACACACACACACACACACACACACACACACACACACACACACACACACACACACACACACACACACACACACACACACACACACGCGCGCGCGCGCGCGCACACACACACACGCGCGCGCGTGTAAAAGTTTTGCGTACCCATGTACACACACATCACCCCGGTGGCCCGTAACAACGGTAACCTGGGTTCCAGTCGGAGGACGGAGCAAACAAATAAACACAGAAGGTCATATCAACAAACACAGCCGGGAGCAGAGACTGGGTGATGACACGCGGCAGCCGCCGGAGTCGGAGTCGTGTTTCTGGGAGCGAGTGGCGCGACAGTATGTGCCACGCCGGTTTGTTGTCCACACGGCGGGAGTGTGCGGTGAGGCTCACAACACTCACAAACACTCATCCACACGCACAGACATCTTTGGGAACAGGTGAGGTGAACAGGGTAAAGGTTGTTTTGTCGGTCTCAGTTGTTGTGTGAGCTGTCAGGACGACATATCCACACACACACACACACACAGAGCTATGACAGTCTGCGTTGAGTCCAGCGGGGGAAAAACACCATGTGACTACAGAGAGGAGATATACTGGACTCACTCCAACATACTGTATATGTGCGCCGAAAAAATCTACCTGACAGTCAATTTTGGCTTCATGTGAAGCTTTTCCAAAGCATGAATCGCATTCCAAGATTTCCAGCAGTTTAGAAATGAACCGGCTTACCTTTGTGCGGTAACGGAGTGTTTTGTTTTGAACGCTCCGATTGTTTTCCGCCCCTGAGATCACTCCCTCGTTCATCGTGATCAAAAAACAGGCACAATGCGTTCATAAACCTCACTGCCAGAGATTCGAAAAGCCAGGGGACAAACAATAGGCAGCGGATTGCGGATAAATCATTCTGTATTTTTAAATAGATGACTGAATTTCAAAAAATCCTGAACGTCCCAATGTCCTGGCTCAACGAGGAAGATTTGCAAAGAGTCAACGGTCCCAGCAAGATGGTGATTCAATCACTGGAATGTAAAAATAAAAAAATGAGAACTTTCATGCTGGCCAAGCAAAGCAGAGAGAAGGTATTGAAGCGCGCGATGTTACGGGTTCAAGAAGCTCACCGGAATTTCTATTTGCCCCTAAACCGATTGAATTCAATCCGTGTCCCAGATCGACCGTTGACAACTTTGGGAACTCCTGCCTCCACCAAGAAACTTCTGAGCAACTGACGAAAGCTGAGAGGAGCCCGTGTATCCACTTTACAGTGTGCTACTGCGAGTCTTAACCAGAGCTAAATGGCCAAAACAGTCGCCCGCTGGGCGAGAAATGCAGCACCTCGGGGTTCCGTTAGTGTGTTCGCAATTAAAAACCTCAGCAGAGCTGCACTGTAAAAAAAAATCCTCCCCTTTCTCTTCACGAGCTGCGGTGAAGCTCGCGAACGACGCAGGATCGCGCTCATCCACGTCGTGCCGGTGCCCAGCAGGCAGGCGGCAGCTATCGTGCTCTTCTTTGAAAGGCTATTTTTAAAATGCATGGTTTTATTTTTTTTGCCTCGTGTGTAATTCGGGGCGTTGGAGAACGGGGACGAAAAAAGGAATGTAATTCAAAAATATTGGAGGTTGAGACACAAAGAGCAGCGGGGAGTTGCGAGGGAGAGGCGGTGAAGGATCACCACCAGGACTAACAGTGGGGTGCGGAGCAACGTGGGAAGTGAGGATGACGGCGAAGAAGCGGAAAGTTATTGAAGTGTGCACAGCATGTGACTGTCATTTTCATTTCACGTTTTTTTTTAAGAGTGCATTTATCATTCAACTGCAGTTTGATTTTTACACAAACCACCAGCTGCATTTCTAAACAACGTTTGCACTCTTGATGACACCGTCTCGAAGATCCACCCACCATTCAAATTCACCTGGTGCTGCACGGAATAGCCGTCTGACACCCTGAAGATATAATTACTGTTTATCCTCAAACATGACCAAAGAGTGTTATCTTGAATGTAGAACAAGAAGGAGACGACCCGCTGTCTCTGCCTGCCCTGCAGTTGATGCTGTCGCCGACAACTCGGACAGAAACCAATACACCTCGGTGTCCCACACAGATTGAACGTACAGTCGGACAAACAGTCATTCATCTCAACTGTATTGGTTCCAAACCCGTGTTTGCTTGGTTTTTTTTCTCCTTCTGATGACGAAATGCGTAGTAAGATACTCCATGTAAAGAGAGACGGCATGACGGCTTGATAAAGAGTCTCTCAATCTAGCACATCTATACATCGTAGTTGTTGCTTTCTTGTCCATCCTCAGCTCTGCCCAGGCTCTGTTTTCTTCAGCAAATTGGAATTTTCTTGCTTTACAGAGGCAACTTTGCCCCCAGCGGTTCCGGCTGGTATTATAGTTTCGCAAATGTAGTAGCAAGACGCCGGTAAGGACGCGGGTCCGTTCCCTCAGAGCTCCTGAGGAAGTTGTCAACACCACATGGAGAAGACAGAAGTTTGTGCAATGGAGCTCCTACTCCTACAGCGGCAGCGTTTGCATCCTTGCAAACCCAATGCCAGCAGGCTGGCTACGACCTTTAAAAATCCCAATTTGAGCGAATAACCTGGAGTTGAACGCTATTAACGAGTAGGCTGGCTGCGCTAGTTGCTCATCTAGTCGAGCGGTCAGTTCTCCCCGATAACAGCATCCCGGTGGCCAAAAGAACACCATGGCGGACGCAAGGTTCATAGGGGGGGCCGCTCGTTTTTTTACAACGCTTTCCGAAGTTTTCAGTTTAAACAAAAACGGACTTAAGGTGAAGACGCACCCGGTGAACCGCGTATCGCCTTGACACAGCTCAAAAGGCGCCATTGAAACACAGCCAGGAGAGAAAGACGTCTGGAGTCCGAGGAAAGTATAGGCGAGGGACCAAATTATGGGAAGCAACGTGCAGGAGGACAAAAAAAAAACAGAAGAGAAAGGGGGAGAAAGAGAGAGAGAGAGAGAGAGAGGGGAGGGGGAGGGGGAGGAGTGACAGAGAGATGAATTAAGAGAGGAGAAAGAAATGACAGGGCAGACACAATGACCTTTAGGAGCCGAGGAGAAATGGATAAACAAATACACTTCACATAGTGTTTGTCTGTGTGTTCTGCCGCCTTAGTTGCCCTCTGTGTGCGTGTGTGTGTGTCTCTGTGTGTTTGACAGACGTCTCTGTCCCATCCTGTCTCTGGTTCCAGGTGCTGCAGTGTGATAACAGCTCCGCCTCCCTCCTCTCCTCTCGTCTCCTTTCCTCTCGTCTCCTCTCGTCTCCTCTCCTCTCGTCTCCTCTCCTCTCGTCTCCTCTCGTCTCGTCTCCTCTCGTCTCCTCTCGTCTCCTCTCCTCTCCTCTCCTCTCGTCTCCTCTCGTCTCCTCTCCTCTCGTCTCCTCTCGTCTCGTCTCCTCTCGTCTCCTCTCGTCTCCTCTCCTCTCCTCTCGTCTCGTCTCGTCTCCTCTCGTCTCCTCTCCTCTCGTCTCCTCTCCTCTCGTCTCCTCTCGTCTCCTCTCCTCTCCTCTCCTCTCCTCTCGTCTCCTCTCGTCTCCTCTCCTCTCGTCTCCTCTCCTCTCGTCTCCTCTCCTCTCATCTCCTCTCGTCTCCTCTCGTCCTCTCATCTCCTCTCGTCTCCTCTCGTCCTCTCATCTCCTCTCATCTCCTCTCGTCTCCTCTCGTCCTCTCATCTCCTCTCGTCTCCTCTCCTCTCATCTCCTCTCGTCTCCTCTCGTCCTCTCATCTCCTCTCATCTCCTCTCGTCTCCTCTCGTCCTCTCATCTCCTCTCGTCTCCTCTCCTCTCATCTCCTCTCGTCTCCTCTCGTCCTCTCATCTCCTCTCGTCTCCTCTCGTCCTCTCATCTCCTCTCCTCTCCTCTCGTCTCCTCTCGTCCTCTCGTCTCCTCTCGTCTCCTCTCGTCTCCTCTCCTCTCATCTCCTCTCGTCTCCTCTCCTCTCCTCTCCTCTCCTCTCGTCTCCTCTCCTCTCCTCTCGTCTCCTCTCCTCTCCTCTCCTCTCGTCTCGTCTCCTCTCCTCTCCTCTCCTCCCGGGCCGGGCCGAGTCCACTAATTCAACGCCCTCGTCTTCACTCCGAGAGTCGGCTCATTGGAACTCATTCAACAGACACATCCAGCGTGGACTTTTTCAGGGGGCTCACTCGGCGAGGCCTCTGTGAATTTATCCGCCCCACAGCTGACTCACCTGCGGGGCGAGGTGGAGTCAACATCAAAATGACAAAACCGAGGCGGCGGAAGCCCTAATGGCGAGGGGACCGAGCCGCTGGCCGGAGGGCCGCGGGCTCCCGACGACTCCTGCAGGAGGAAAAAAGTCCGGAACGAGAGGAGAGTGAGTGAAACTGAGCGAAACAAGTCTTTCGCTCTCGTTCAACAGCTGCAGCACAGCGGAGGACTAATGTTGTACCGAGAAACTCCCAAGTGGGGATTTTTGCAAGTAAATAAGTGTGGAAAAAGAGGGCTGCTGAAGTTGCAGCTCAGCATTTCTGTGTGTGTGTGTGTGTGTGTGTGTGTGTGTGTGTGTGTGTGTGTGTGTGTGTGTGTGTGTGTGTGTGTGTGTGTGCAAAGTTGAAGAAACGTGTGTCTGAGGCAAAGAACCACCGTCAGCGTTGGATGTGGCAAGACCAAGGCACCATTACGTGCTGTATACACCGAATAAAAGTGTCAAAACAATATAGGGTTGAACAGGATCAATATATTAACAGGTAGGTAAGTTCAGAAAATGCCTAAATAGATTAAAATACATTTTTCATTTTTCGATTTTTACTCGTTTTGGAAGACGAAACTTTGAGTACGTGGCAACTCTGACACGTTCACGTTACTCAGCGCCTCGGGCGCCAAACACAGAGGTTGACGGAGCCTCCCGACACAGGCAAGTAACCGTGTGCCGCGATGTGCCATGTTCGTTGCTAAGCTGAACAGAGGGCACCTTTAAGAGTGAGGAACAAGGTTAATGTCGGTGTTAACATCAGGTAACTCATGGTGATGTGGTTACGACGTTTGAGAGGGAAACGTCCCTCAGCTGTGGATGTCAAATGTGCAGATGTTCCTGCATGACTCACCACAAAGTATTTTAACAAATCGCTTCCGGGACAAAAAGCTGCCGCGCAGCCGAACCTTCGGAAGTCTCCGGGGAGCCTTAACTGATTGTTCACAGACTGCATGTCAGACTGTCACGCCCTATCTCCTGTCTATTATGTTCCCCGGCTTCAGTCACTGGTCTTCAGTCAGCGGTGCAGACTCGCCATCCCTCCCTCTCTACCCATTTGTTATCCCCTTTTTGTGCGTGTGTGTGTGTGTGTGTGTGTGTGTGTGTGTGTGTGTGTGTGTCCATGATGGATAAAGCCTCGTCGTGTCTTCGTCTTCTCCTCCCCTGAATTTTCCTCCCCCGTCAGCCGCCGAAGCTTTCTGGTGAAGCAATCGGGGAGGAGAAGCGGGAGAAGTGGGGCAGAGCAAAAAACAACGACATTGAATAAAAGAGTGTAAAAATACAAAGCCAAAAAAGAGTTAAGTAAATTAGGTGCATTTCTTTTTCCCACACCGGGGCTCAGGGGTGACTATAAAGCGGCACCATAGAAGCTATTACATCTCGTCAGGCTCAGATTCAGGAAATACTTTTTAGATTGTCTGAAACAATGAGAAGAAGAAAAAAAACACCCAGAGTGGCTCCCTCCTGTCTTTCCGTGTTTCTTAGGTTGAGGAAGTGATATTCCCTTTTTTCTTCTTATTAGCTATTGTTGCCATAGAAACGTTTATTAGTCTAATGACTACGACAAGGCGGCTCAGAAAATCATTTTTTGGAAACTGTTGACAGGGAGTTCCTTCATCGCTGCACTGTGACACCTAGCAGCAAGGAGACATTCCTTCATTAGATTATTTTGTCAGCGGAAATCGATATTCTTTTAAATAATCAAACGGGTATAATAAGTAAATCCAACGCTGACGAGCGTACACACAAGGCTTGGTGTCTCTCTGCCAACTCTTGCCATCCTCTCCTCCCTCCGCACCTCTTTCATCTACTTCCATCTTGCCACGCATCAACTTCTTACATTTAATTCCTATCAGCGACACCTACTCGCTCTCCTCTCATCCTCCTCACACTTCCTTCCCCCATGTTTTCTATCAAACTCCCTCGCTTTCTTCCCTCCCTGTGCAGCGCCTACCTGAATCACTTCCCCTGTCTCCCATTAGAACATCTGACTGGAGCGCTTACGTAAGTCCTCGCCGCACTCTATAGGCGTCTCCCACTCTCATCCCCCTCCACAGCTCTCTGTCGCCAAAATCTCTATAATCTTTGGCGTCTCCTGTGTCTTGTGGAATATTTACCAAAAGTGGCTGCCCGCATCTCTGGGCGTGCGTCCAACTGGGTTGAATGGGAGGTGTGCCGGATGGCCGTCTGGGTGACTGGAGGGACGGATGAGGGGATTGTTCCACTGGATGACTGGGGAGCTGACAAACTGACTGACAGGTTGGCTGGGAAGCTTGATGATTGGATAGCCGTGTGTCTTTCTGGCGAGCTGAATGCAACAGCAGGCCTCACGGACACACTCGCGCGTATACGGGAGTTTGTGTGTGTGTGTGTGTGTGTGTGTGTGTGTGTGTGTGTGTGTGTGTGTGCGTGCGCGTGCGTGTACGTGTGTGTGTATCGTTTTATCAGTTTTTGCCGCTCCTTCTGCACACTGCATCAATCCCGTCCTCAATTTTTTTTTTGCTTCCGTCCGTGTGTGAACGAGGACAGAAGAGGAGGTCGGCTAATTTTGGCACGACTACGTGTTGAAAAGCCGCGTGTGAATGCATATGCATCCTCTTCACCGGTCTCCTCTCACGCCACCCACTGCTGATCACAGAGTGACAGCTCCCGGGAACGAGCACACAAACGCAGCGCGGGCGAGTTACGGCGTCGCGCCCTGTTGTTTAAATTCTTAGAGCGTCACCGGGATGCTGGCAGCCAAGCCTTGAAAAAGAGAGTGTGTCCCTGTGGTGAACTTGTGTTTATGTATATGCTTTGCTGTCAATCACACACATCAGTCACAGGGTATGCACTCGGCCGACAGGTGGTGCTAGAAGTTGCTCTGGTTTACACTCGACAAAAACAAGCCCAGAGGTTGCAACGGCGCCAAGTGCAAAATGGCAACCGTCACAGAAGTCAGGCATTTCTTTTTCACCCGGCCGTTGTTCTGTAAGAGAGGCAGTTATAGAATTACTCAATCGGCGCTTTGTCGGAGAACATTTCACAGGCATTCCTGCCAAGCCACGCAGCTACGGCGGAAACTCTGAGCGACAGTTGCCCCCCCCGCTGTGTTTTAAAGTAGCTCCAGACCTTTGAATCTGTAATTTAAAAAAAAACACAGGATCTCAATGTGAGTTGCTGAAATAGACAGTTATATAAAGCAGCTAGTTTTTAGGATTTTTAGGTGTTGATGATATTTTTCAAATTATCCACGATGGCGTGTGAGACATGCTGAGGAGATTCGGTCAATTCTGTTGACTTTCTGAAACAAGATGTTCTGACCCCTCACCAGTTCAACGTTCTTCCAATTTCTCTAAAGATACAAATTTTCTTAATTTTTTGTTCAAAGTTTATTTTTATGGCTATACCGGCATTGGAATCTGCATTATTTTGTAGACCTTCCAAGTCTGCCATCTCACTAGCCATCCCCTGCAAAACTCATTACACAGTACAGACCATTCTCCGGGTAAAAAAAATAAAATTGAAATTAAAATGCCTCTGTTCCTTTCTCTATCCTCCGCTGGAAGAGTCCTGCCTGCCTCCCCTCTCTCCATCCATCCCCCCACATGCCACCTCCGTGCTGGAGGACTCATTATGCAGACCAACTCTCCCTCGGTGTCTCTTATCACTCTCCACTGGAGTACTCATTACTGTCTCTCTGTCCCTAACTTCTCGCTTTATCTCAGCCTCTGTTCTTTTATATCTTAATCTCTTTCTAATAAGAGCCCCACACACGCACCCCCCGCACGCTCACACACACACACACACACACACACTGACTTCTCTTGGTTTTCACCGAGAACAAAAGCCGCGTGGTGTCTTTTTGTTTGATCATTCGGTAAATACTCATTTGTCAGAAACAGCAACGGCATCCCGAGGCTACTGCGAATCACCGTCTGACTCTTCATGTGAACGGGTGTTTGCATGCCATCACAAGTGTGATTCTGCGTCGCCGTGACTTTCTCTTTGCATGCAAATCTGTGATCATCACACTGTCTGTGTCCGTGAAATTAAAAACGGCCAACCACTTGGCCAACATCTGTTCCAGACACGGCAGGTATAGCTAGCTGTTCTCAAGGAGAGGGAGAAGCCCCAGTGGCACCCAAGAAGAAGCGAACGGGCTTCCTTAGAGGCAGCTCCAGTTCCCAAACGACCAACGGAGAGACCGTAGCGAACATTAACCTGCTGTCGAAGTGGTCCTGCTGGAATTGACGGTCTCAGAAGAAGCCTCAGACACAGAGAGAGAGAGAGAGAGAGACAGAGAGCCGAGAACTCGGGCCTCATCGGCGAGGGCCGGTAGCCAAGGATGCGAACTGCGTTATGTGCCAGTTGAACCCGGCAGCGGAGGCTTCGCCAGCCGCTCTGCGGGGCCTCCGAGCTCGTCGGCATCACGCGGCTGCGCGGGTGGAAATCCGCTGGGACCATCGTTGCGGAAAAGAAAAGAAGACGGCTGTGATCGAGAGGCGCGACCCGCGGGCGATCCGGCCATTTTGGTGAACTGACACCATGTTGGCGGTTGAAACAGTTAACGGATCACAACTTAGTTAATATGCGCCGGGTCAAAGAAGGGGCTGTGTCAGCGATGCCTTCACCGGCGTCAAAGCGAAATCTGTGGGCCAGCGAGGAAGAGAGCGTCTGTTGCCAGTGGGGAGGTGTGTGTGTGTGTATGTGTGTGTGTGTGCGTCAAGTGTGTGTAAGGTATCCTTTTGGATCATGTTCCACGGGCAGAAAAAAAGGAAGAAGAGCGGAGTCTCTCCACAAGGATGTTCTGCAACTAATCACAAGATGACTACTTACATTAATTAGTCAAATGTATGACACACACACACACACACACACACACACACACACACATATCTTAAATACTCACTAGGAGAAATGGAGGGGGCCAAAAGAGAAAGTGAGATAGACAAGAGACAAAAGGGGGGATTCACGAGGAGGGAGGGGAACAGAGATAATAGGACAAAGGGAGAGAGGGAAAACTCCTGTCAGTGAACAGAGTCAAACACAGACGGAGAGATGAAGGAGATGGATACTGCTCTCACCTCCCAACTTCCCTTCTCTGCTCCTCTCCTACCTGTTCCAACTCCTCGGATTTCCTCCACACACACACAATCTTTTTTTTCATTGAGCCTCATTCTTTTTCACTTTCTGAGGGATCCAGACACTAGCAGCCAAAAAGCTTTGCAGGGCCCAGGAGCTCCGTGCATGTTCGCCTAGAGACTCCGCCGTGCACACTGTGTATCTGTTCTTTTTGTTTCTGCATGTACTCAATATATACGTGGTGGCTGCGTGCCATTTGCATGTCCTTTAGAGACCCACTGACACACACACACACACACACACACACACGTGTTTTCTCTGTAGCGGCTGGAATATAAAACAGGATCGAGACTATACCTTTAGAGGCTAAGAACAAGAAAGGAGATCAAACCGCGTATCACGTGCTGCTTTCAAAGACTCAAAGGCGCGTGAGCGCTTGAGATAGAGGCTGCGTGTGTTTGCATATATGTAAGCTGGAACAATATTCGTTAAGACCTGCTAAGATTAGAATAGATGAGAGGAGGGGGTTACGGAGGAGAAGAAAAGAACTGTAGAAAATAGACCAGAGGCATCGGTGATGCCTTTGTTTTTCCCGAAACACGGTTAAATCTGAGTCCTCCTCATCGCCCGAGCTGGAGGCAGTGGTAGAACTTGATCTTTATATATTCATGCGGTATGTTAACCTCTTTCAGAACAATTTTTTTTTCAATTCTGTACAGTGTATGTATGCACGCAAGGAAAGATGAAACGGTAATGACTGGGATTGTGGTTCTGGTATGGAGAGAAAATAAATAAATAGATCAATTGAGAGAGCCGAGTCAAAGTGGAGATTTCTATGAATAATAGCCCGTTCATTAGTGCTGATTTGCCAGGCTAACGTCCTCACTGGGCTTAATGGAGAGATTAACTGGACAAACTGGCGCTGATAAACGAGCCAACATGAGGCGCGGTGGTCAATCGCGGAGCCCGCCGTGTTTTTCACACCGTAACGCAGCAATGAGTGGGTCTGTTCTAAGTGAAATAAATTAGCTCCTGTCTCTTTAAGGGCGCCCCAGTCTGCTCTGATTGGCTAGCCTGTCCACTCCGTTGTGCATCGCCAACCAGCCTCCAGCGCATGAAGGAAGAGTCGGCCTCCGCTCTTGATTCACCTGGCTTTGTTCAGGGGGGCGTGCCAGACTAGCCAGGCCGGAGACACGCCTCACGGTATGTACCTCACGAGCTTACGGAAGCGGCAGCCGGACTACTGGCGAACTCGGAAAAACTACTTTAAGCACTAGAGGAGAGGGGAAGACTGGAAAAAGCATACTGTCTGACCTCGTCAGTGTACAACACAAGTCACAAGAGGGCTCGGTCGCCAGAATGACTCTCGGCCTCTTTGGTTTGCGTTCTGCTTCTCTGGGTCCAAAAATATACAAGTATTCTTTTTAACCATCAAAATGATCTTGAATACTGAACGTTCTGTGTGCCGGGTGCGTGGGCGGCGCAGACACGACTGAAGGAGAAGAAGAAGAAGAAGAAGAAACACCGTCTACACTTGCTCAATAAAGAACATTCAGTACCAAGGTTTTGGTCAAAGGCGTTCTTCGGATATTTTCTTTCTTTGAATCAGATCATCAGGGTCCCTGACTGTATTCGTCCTGCAACTGTCTCGCATTATTTCCAAAAACTAGATGAATTTTTTTGTGAGAAAATAAAAACGAGTAACTTCCAAAACATCTTCTTTCTGGCGCCACCAGTGCAGCTGCAGTTCAGGCAGCGCACAGTCAAAATGGGATGTCTAAAACAGGAACATCTGAGGCTTATTTCAAGAGCGGGTCCCAGAATAATAAAGCACACAATGTGTTTTCATGAGCTTGGGTCCCCGGCCAAGAAAATAAAAAATGTTATTTAAGTCCAAGGGTGGAGAGCTGCACGAGGGGATCTCTCTCTGTTAGTCAAAAGAATATCAACCGCTTTCCCCTCAGCTTGTTAGAATAAAAAAAACAAACTTATCCCCCAAACTCCTCCGTAGAACTCCTGGGGTAACTTCGAGGTAAATGCTCAAACACGGAGAAAATACACACTCACGCCAGTCGGCTTAAGAACTCGCTGCGTGTGCTAAGTGGGGCGTCCGCGCTGGTGCATACGGCCAGCCCAGGACTTTCCATTTCATGGATCCTTCAACTGGCGTTGGCAGATTCCACACTCGAAGAGTGATGGAGGCGTTGCGAGCAAGGGGGGGGGGGACAGAAGAGTGTCAGCAGTCAAAAGACGAGGAAAGATGGGGAATTTAAGTGAACAGCGCAAAAGAGGATCACTGTCATATCAATGACGGAGTTCAAAGAGCAAAAAAAGGTTTCAAATTCAATTCAAACACATTGGTATTAATTATACTTTCAGCGATAACGTCAGTCACTCGGCAAGTGACAGCCAAAATACACACAGCCCCCGATCCTCTCGCTCTCACTCCCTTCCTCTCACCCTCCCCTAATTTTTCTTCCTCCTCCTGCGTCTGCACTTCTGTCTATTTTTCTCGCCCTCGTACACACACACACACACACACACACGCGCTTCACCGAGGTTGATGGCTGTCACCTTTGTGTACTCAGCCTCTTTCAGGAGCCAGCAATGCAAATAACACCCTCGTGAATATTCATGACTGATTTGAGATGGAAAGAGAGAGAGAGAGAGACAGAGAGACAGAGAAAACAGGAGGAGGAGAAGAAGAAGGAAAGAAAGAATGGGAGGAAGTGACAGGGGAAATGGAAGGGGATGGAAAGTAGAGGGAGAGAGGTGCTGCAGACAGCATGATAGTGCCGACTGGATTAGGGGAATGAACACATGCGGGCCCACTGGAGGACTGTGTGGGTTACAGAGAGGAACAGAGTAGGTGTTGATGTGTACCGCATCCGTGTGTTTGTTCCTAAAGGAGTGTTCAAGGAGACGTATTCTGCTTCTTCAGTTTTTCCCTTTCCTCCGGCGTGTTGTACAGGTTTTCTTTGTGACTGTAAAAGGTCTGCAAAGTTAAAAGCCAAACCTCGGACGCCTCATTATCTCATGCAATGTCTTATCGGGCTTCAAAGGCCCCGCACGTTCCACAAGCTTGTGATTGTACGCGAGAAGGTAGATATCCATATGGCCGTCCTTGTTCTTCATCGGGGAGGAAGTGCGGTGGACCACAACGTGTGTCTGGAGACTCCGCTCGGCTCTGCTCATCACATCCCCGGTCCTCAAACCCTTGGTGGAGTCACACTGGCCCCGAGTCGCCTGCGTCGGCGCTGAGAGCCCATCTCTCTCGAGAGAGAGCCATTTGCTTCAATGTTAACATTGTAAATATGACTTAATGCAGCTCTCAAGTCCACAAGGCCAGTTTCAGCACCGAGGGCATGAGGAAGATTGTCATTTTTTTTTATTCATTTTTTTTTTATCTCAGGTAGCTAACAGATGAAGCATTTTGGATTTGGGAGTGTTTTCTTTTCTTAGAAGTCGTACATTTCTCTCCGTAACTGCTAAAGATGAAATATAAATTTCTCTTCTTCTTAAGTCCCTTTATCACATTATTGCAGTACCTTCATTCTTGATCATATGGAGAATTACCCTTCATACCAAACCCCTCCTGAGCTACATTCTCTTTGATTCAGTCGAAATACAATAACCATACACTTACTCCTTAATCACGGTATGGACGAGTATCAAAGCAATATGTAAGTGGCACTTTTTTTAC
>NC_061533.1:5465000-5590000 GCF_022379125.1 Scophthalmus maximus | reverse complement strand
GCCAAGCGAGCCCCCTCGTGACGCGGTCCGAGTCATTTTCTCACACTCGGCAAAGCTCCTGCAGAGCCGCTGAAGGCGTCGCGCAACAGCCTCAGCGCTCGAACGCGTTGACCCGCAACGTGAACCGGGCCGCCGGGTGCACGTCGCGGCCGACTCCCTGTGAACAATCCTCCGCGTTCGGCCGCTGACACTAGCGCCAAGTGTTGATTGATACATTGTCGATCAGGTTGTCTGTGATTTCCTTGTTGACCTTGTTGCGTTTTTGTGTTTCCTAAAAGCTTCCGTCACAGATCTACGTGCTGGTTTTCTCCTCAATCAGACACCACTCATGTGTTATGCCGAGGTCAAGTAAGAAGCACTGGTTGCTTCCGTTTTGATACGGTCCTGACAGAGGTGCCTACTTGACATGCCATACCATAAATACCGTCCGCTCCCCGTGTCTGGCCCGCCGGGGGCCATGTGAGAGCCCGGCTGACTGAAGTTTATCTCCAAAAGAGCTTCGAGGAGGCCTCTCATTTACCGTGGAGGCTTGGCAGCGAGAGCGCAGACAGAGCCGAGCCGATCCAGACCGGGGGAGAAGGGAAAGAAGAAGAACTCCAGTTAGTGAAATTCCAGTGGCACAATGGCCAGCGGAATCAAAGCAGCTCGCAGCAGCGGAGCTCCTGCCCCGATGAGAGATGCCGCGGCGAGGAAGGACGCCGCTGAGAGATCGCGCGCACTCGTCGCCGGTTAGTCGGCGTGATGACAGAGCACAACAGAGTTCTGACAGGCTGCTGACGGCAGGGAGTCGCATGAGGGGGATTTCTTCTTTTCTCTTTTCGGCCGTTTGTTTGAATGAGGCCAGCAAACACAATAATTTGGGAAGAAGACGAAGAAGAAAGAACGTAATTCTGAGCCGTAGCATTGATATTCGTTTTGTGGATCGTGTGCACGTAAACTTTGGGTGTCAATTTCAATAGCGAAGGTCGCGTCTTCGAAGCTCCACTGCCCCTGCATGAAGCCAGGAACCAGGTCCCTTCCGAACTTTGAGCATGAACTGTAATCTCAACCTTACAAATGTTCCTTAAAAAAGAAAATCCTTTTTTTTACCGTTAAGAGCTTTCAGCTGCATCACATGGGCTTCATCGGCAAATGCTCAGACGTTGACGTTAATGGAACTTGAGTTGGGGGTTGACGTGTTAATCTGCGAACCTCAATGTCAAAGAATTTAAGTTCCATGCTTAACTCTGACTCCAACTTGGACACGAACTCCTACAAATGTCATGGATGAAAACCATAAGAGCTACAGGAACAAGTCCAATACATTTCCAGTTCTTTTTTCCGAAGCCCTCCCCGTGGCGTTTGACAGTTCCTGGGACCACTTAGTCTTGAACACGTGAATGTTTTCAGGGCGAATGACAAACACTTGTCGGAAATGTGAGGACTCTAAACCTTTTCAGATTCGCATGTGCTGGCGTGAACGTAGCCTCAGGTCACGGAGCGGTCGTCAATCCCTCGCCGGTGTGTGTACGTCCACTTCACAGTCAAAGTGAGCCCTTGTCTCTCCGGACTCTTCAATGGCACCTCTGTTTTCTCTTGGTCAGATGAGTCCCATCTCACCCCCCCCCCCCCCCCCCCCCACACACCTCCATTCAGAGTCAGGAAGCGGCCTGATAGTGGCCCGGGGGAAGAAAAGGTGCTGTATCTGATCATATCATCACACAACCAGGAAAAAACAAAAAACAACCCACACCGCGCGAGGCTTTTCATATGGCCGCTGCCGCCGGCCCCGTGTTGGGTTCCCATTTGCAGGGGCCCGGGCCGGTGAGAGGGCTGATCTGCGGAGTGCTCTGGCGACTCAGCGCTGGGGAACCTCGCCGGTGATATTCGAGCCTCCTCGGTTTGGGATATGCCAAGACAAAGCCCATAAACTTTGATCGCAGGCTAAGATGACTCGGAAACTCAGTGTGTGTGTGTGTGTGTGTGTGTGTGTGACAAAGCCACTTGGCAAACTCTAAACCACACTTCCTCATTTCTTTTCTCTCTGTCTGTCCTTCAGCCAGACCACCTGTCTGCGGGTCACAGTATAACAGCCAAGAGGGACGTGCACTCGTCCGCACGGCAGCGTGTGCTCCGTAACGCCCGCGATTACTTGCGGGGTTTTGCCCATTCCCGCTCCACGCAGCAGCAACAGTTTGACTCTTTCTGCCAGGTGTGCTTTGAGCTGCGAGACACACACACACACACACACACACACACACACACACACTCACACACACTCAAGTCACAGGATATTTAGGAAAAAGCAGGGTGATGCGTCTGTGGTGAAATAGAGCAGCGATGCAGATCGTAAGACGATACCAATCAGGACGTCTGTTACAAAGAGGGGGGGGGGGGGGGAAATTACAGTTCCCTCAAGGATTGTAAGATCCAACTGTGATCCACACGTGACAACTTGCAGTGTTGTGAGCCGGGATGGACTGAGAGGGGTCAAAATACTTTTTTCTTCTTAGATCTATGGCTAGAATTGCCTTTCGATCACACTAAGGCAGAGGGGAAAGACGCGAGGCAACGGTGCTGCGCGACGTGAACGTGAGTCAAACTCAATTGGGACACTTCAGGAATCCGACAAACGGCCCGATGCTGGCCGTGATCCACGGAGGACGACCGGGGCGCGGGGAGGACGAAGCGACGGGACACGCCGACAGGCCCCGAGGGGTTCGGCTGCACCGGCCGCTTCACCTTCAGACAACCGCAGAGGCCTCTAAGTGGTTCCCGGCCCTCGTAAAGCAGGCAGAGGCAGAAGTCATTAGACCTGCTGCGACTCTCGAGACACACACACACACACACACAGAGTGTTGATCCCTGGGGGAGCTGGCTCTTTCCCATGGGCCACGTCCACGGCACTCCCCAATAAACAGGGTCTCTAATGAAGGCCGCCAGATGTGGGCCGGCCAGGTCAGCGCTCTCCTGTGCTATTAGAGAGGAAGGAAGGGAAGGAGGGATGGATGGAGGGAGAGGAAGAAAGACAGAAAGAGGGGCAGCGCTTCCCCTGTAATTTCCGTGGCCGGTGAGGCATCGGTGGTCACTTTGGTTTCAGTTCCACAACAAACAACATCCCTGTTTCGGTGCCAGCTCCGGGTTTAGCCAGAGAGCTATTTCTTACCCCGGCGGAGTCAACGTGTGTGTGTGTGGTTGCAGCTGAATTTTCGAGTTTTCGATCTTCCCCACCGCCGGCGGCCGAGCCGTTCGGGTCTCTAAAGGCTGCTGGGACAAACACAAGAGGGGGGTGGTGGGAAGTGTAGAGGCAACGGAGGCAAAGGGAGCCCCCCCTGGGCGATGCTTGTAAAACAGATCGGTCCGGACTAAAGGGGACTTAGTCGAGGCGGAGAAACCAAACAGCCAGGAAATGAGAACGGCTGGTGGGGAGACATGGAGGAGGGGCGGGGGGAGCCGAGGTACATACATGCTCCACTAACGCAGTTTGACTCCCGGTTTGAGGGTCTTCATCACAGACGACGACACATGGGAATGAGAGAGAGGGGAATTACACAAAACCCCTGGTTCACTCAATAACACGACAAACGCTTCCCTCCGTCCGGCAAATGAACTGGTTTACAATCTTCTTGATCCCTAACCCCTAAATTTGGAATTTCCCTTTAACTCACAGCCTAAACATGGATCATCTTTTGTTTTTGTGTTTTTCTGTAACCTAAAAAAAAACTAAACCTCAGAGGTAAACAAAGTATTAGCCTCAAACATTCCTAATTATGTCACTTACAGAAATGAAACCCGACACTGATTCCGTCTCCCACAGGGCTTTGTGTGGCTAAATGATAATTTCATTGCACAACCCAATTCAATAAGCTTCTTAAGAGCGCGGCCTGTGCAGCTCCGAGTGCAGGTTTTGTATTTGTACACAGTGCACGTGTAGTGTAGACTTCATGTTGCGTTCCAAAGCCTCCGTCCCCGTCTGTGTGTGACCTCCGAGATGATGGCAGATGGCAGATTGGCCCGACACCGAGGAAAGCCCCCCTTTTTTTTTTCCTCCCCGAGCGACGCCTGGCTGAGGGTCAGATGTCACCGCAACATCTGCTGGAGGCTCGGGCCGCCGCCCCCAGGCCCCTGTTATGCATCCCATCATGCGCTGCGGACCTGTTGCCACGGGCTACCGTGGCAGCCATGGAAGAGGAGGAAGAGGCGGCCCCAGAAGTGAGCGCCGAGGGGGAACAATGGGCCCCATTGGGCAGGGATGACGGAGGAGATAATAACAGTATCGGCCTTACCGCGGAGATAATTCCACCGCTGTGCCGCGGTTATACGATACCTGCCGGACACCTGATATTTGCTCAGCTTCTGATTTGTGCCCCCCGCTCCTTTTGCATGTCTTCTTTATTTACCTTTCCAGCAGCTCAGTTCACCTGCTGCCGTCGAGATTATCCCGCTCGCCGGGCCGGCAGATTTCCCTTGTTGAAGCAGCTGCGCTGCCTCTGTTTGTTTTGAACACAGCCGAGGCTCCATAAAAGAGTCGTTGGATATCCTTTTGTCCAACTCCCTCGTTTTTCTTTTGTACGTACGAGCTCCACATTGAGACGGTTGAGCTCGGCGGCGGCGGCGGCACCGCTCTGTGCCGAGCGTGTCTTTCACGGGCTCTCGCCAAGTTAAAGAGCAAACTGTTTGCATTCTCCGCCGAGCGTGTGCTACAGTTGACTTACTGCTCGCACCTCGGCCGGCGTGTTTGAATAGTGCATCCACGCGGGCTCGGGGGGCGGGGCGGGGGGGGGGGCCCTCCGTCTGTTTGTCTTTCAGGCCTCGGTGCGAGACGCTGGGCTGTTTTTTTTGCGAGGGCAGATGCCGGTTTCAAAGCCGGTGTGAGTTTTTTCAGGGAACCATAAAGTCAGGCTGCCAGCAGGCCTCCGTCGACGTGTCCCGGGTGAGGAGGCTCGTTGGAGTAAACACCCCTTCACTCCTTCTCCCCTTTGAGAAAAAACCCAGCCAAACCAGTTCCAGCTCCCAGACTCCTTTGTTTGTCCCGCTGCTTGTGTGCCGTGTGTTTTGGATTTCGAGCTCTCTTTCCTTTTTTGCCACGCCGCTTTGGCCCCTCAAACATCGCAACACACCGGGGCAGCCCGCAGTCACTCGGAGGGGAGTTCTTTCGGCCAGCGCGCCGTAGTCGGTTGAGACTCGCGAATCCCGATGCGGCGTTCTCACAAACGTAAAGGAGTGTAGGAGAAAGTGTGGCGAGGGGCCTTGGAGGGAAAGGAGGTGAACGGAGGGTGGCGGGCGGATGCCAGCGACCAACACGGCTTTGAACCGAGGAAGTGAAACCAGTAATGAGGAAAAGAAGGGGAGGAAAATTCGGGGATGAGCCATATATGATGAAAGAAGATTTAGAGAAAGTTTTTTTTTGGGGGGGGGGGGGGGGGAGAAAGAGGAGGGGAAGGAGGGGAAAGAGGAGGTCCAACAGCTGAATACGCCCCGACCTGTGGTCAGCTCTGAATGGGGAGGAGAAACAATGGGCCCACTCATCCTTCGCTCTCTCTCTCTCCCTCTCTTCCCCCTCGCTCCTCACTTCTCTGCCATTAGGGGAAGGGGAAGCCGCCGGTCACATACCAACACTGTAAAAAGTGGCCCAGCTCAAGATGTGGTTTTAAGTCTCCCCAAGACTAAAGTGAAAGATCCAACCAGTCTGCTCAAATATATGTATAGATTTTAAATGGATTTCATCTTACTCCTTTTTATTCTGCCTCATCACAGACAGATGTTCAAATCTCTTCTCCACCACAGTCGACACGATGAGTAGAAACTTAAAGAAAAAACAAAGTTATTCGTGAATTTAAATGTTTGCAGTACAGGCTTTGGGACAGTAGTAGGATGGGGTGCCCTGGAGAGGAAGGAGGCAGAGTGGTGGGATGAGGGATAAGGGATGAGGAGGAGGAGGAGGAGGAGGGGAGGGGGGGGGGGGGGGGGGGGGTAGTATGCGGCCGGGGCAGCAGCTGCCGTCTCCTCATTAACATGCGCACCTGCTCCCTGCGGCCTTTTTCCAGCGAGTTCGTGTGGCGCCTCACGACCTCAGCACCCGCCACCACTGGGGCTTAACTGGACTGGCCTTCTCGCAGCCAGACGACCCCCCCCCCCCCCCCCCCCCCCCCCCCCAACACACACACACACACACACACACACACACACAGTGCTACTGTCCTCTCTAAGGGTGTGGATACAGATTATGCGCTTCCAGCTACATAACACATTTTTGGTGTAAGGACACATCTGTCTGATCAGAGTGACTCTCCAAGAGGAACTGCAACAGAGAGAGGACGTGTGACGGACTCCACGTTGTTGTTGTTGTTGTTGTTGTTGTTGTTGTTGTTGTTGTTGTTGTTTTTCTTTTCGGCCATTAGTGGCAACTCTGGCGTCACTTTCTACAAAAGTTCGAACAAAGATCGTATGCCCTGCTATTTTTACATTTTTACATTGACGTTGTTGATAGCGACCGCCCTAGTTCGCATCCACGGGAAGAGTTGTCTCAAACACCGGCGGTTCAGTGAAGTCATTTTCATGTGCTACGGTACCGATTTTCTCTCCTGATGCCTGTTTCAACACCTCCGCTCTGTCGTCAATATCAACGACAGAGCGAGTCACTGATCGGCCGATTGATTGGGCGAAGAATTTTTAGAGACCCAGGATTGGCCGATGCCAACAGTCCGAAAATGTCTGCAGACAAATGTTTGATTACTTGTGCTCTGGTTACTCTACTTGATATGTCAGCCATTGAACACCCTGTTCTCTAAATATCGGCATTGGCCGTGGAAAAAAGGCAAATGTCAACCTAGTACATATCAGTACTGAGTAGGCGACTAATCTGATGCCACTGTTTTCATCAAATTTCTGAATATCACGTCTGGTTGATACGTGATCCGGTGGCTGTCGGTGCCAATATCGACGCTGACGTCTCATCAAATCAATAGAAGACAGTATGTGACAGATTAGAGAACTTCTAAACTTATTTGGGACTCATAACCAAATGGTGTTACAAGTTGTTTCATGGTATTAAAAGGGTTTTTTTCCTGTCTGAATGAAGCCTTTAGTGATCATAATGTCAAAAACCGCAATTCCCTTTAAATTAAAATGTGTAATTTTGGCTTCATGTGACTTGAATTTGACAATTTGACTTGGATTTGTTTCTTTAAATGTGCACGCAGTTGATTTTGACTGTGCATTGTTTGAACTTCGCGATCGCAGTGCACAGCGGCGCTCGGACGCGGTCGCGACGCGCCGACATGCCACCGCCGCCGCTCACTACTACTGTTTATGCAGCGGGCGGCCTAGCATGTGATGTTTTCTTTTCCTTTGCCACAGTCCTAAGGCCGACTAATCCCCTGAGAGGGCGACCCTGTCCAAACACACGCCTGTCCCCACGGAGGGGCCACGGCTTGGCCCCCACTCACACACACACACACACACACACACACACACACTGGCTGGACCCCCTGGGAATGTTTGGGGACATGGCCCTGCCAGCCCCTCGGGGGCTAACAGACTTGCTGGCTCTGCTCAGGTATTTGAGGGCGACGGCGGGTTTTTAATGTGGTGGGAAGTCCGCTTTGATGTCGGCAGGATGTGTTTTTTTTTTGGCACTATATTGTCTTTGTTAAAAAACACAACAAAGTTCTCAGAGAATAGCTGTTTGTCAAGTCTACGCAGAGGGGGGGGGGGGGGGGGGGGGGGGGGGGGAGAAAGACCCTACCCAAAGAAATTTTGATTTCTAGACATTCGCTGTATAATTTCCCTCTCTGCGGAGGAATGCACTTTTAAAAAATCGTTCATGTTTCTTTTTTCAGAGGTCGTGCCCCGTGTCTTTTTTTTTTTTTTTTTATCCTCTTCCCATTTTCTCGTACGATGCTGCAGCAAATCCTCAACGGGGGAGTCGCCGCGGTGGCGAGGTGCTTTTTCGGTCGCCCGTAATGTTCAAACGCTGCGGTATAGATGGAGCCTTGTCCCCAGGATGAATGAGTGCTGACAAAAGGGGGCTGAAGCGAGCACATTTCGTCCCCGCTGAGGGCCGCCGCCATGGCTGCTCTCCGCGCGTCTCAACGTCTTTTAGAGAGAGACGATTAAGGAACTTCAAGAATTCAATGTGTTCTTTTTTTTCTCTCTCTCCTTCTTCTTTTGGTTCTCGTCTCCGGTGCTGTCGAGTAGAGTCTTTGTCTTTTGCAATAGGGAGGGTCTAATGCAGCTGGACCTCAATACTTTTATGGTAATGACGGAAATGACAAAGGAAACATTTGCCATATTTCTAAGTGAGGTTAAATTGAAGAAGATTCAATCAATATATTCATATACAAATGTGTTGGTAGTAACACTTCGGCTCTTCTCTTGACTTAATCACCTGCCCTGTCAGGAGTTAATACGCATGCAGTTGTGAATGTGTGTAATCTTCCTCTGTCTCTGTGTGTGTGTGTGTGTGTGTGTGTGTGTGTGTGTGTGTGTGTGCGTGTGCGTGTGCCTGTGTGCAAAAGACTGCGCACCCTGTAGGTATGTGTGTATTCATGCTCTGTGTGTGTGGCCCCTTTGTAGAGCCGAGCGTATCCTCAGGGGACACTCTTCAGCTCCTGTCATTGTAATTGTAAATGTGTGAATGTGTCCCTGTGATCTGCAGCCGCTCTCTCTCTCTCTCTCTGTCTCTCTCTCTCTCTCTCTCTCTCTCTCTCTCTCTCTCTCTCTCTCTGGGAACTTGTGCGAGTTGGACGTTTATGACTCACACACACACACACACACACACACAACCTGTGAGAAACCTCTCAGCAGTTTGTCCCCCCCCCCCTCTCTGTTCCAACCACTGTTTTACAGCCTCAAGCACATTGTTCGCCGGGGGGTCACGGCAGAAAGATGAATGTCCCATTTAAAGCATAGTTTCTCATGGCCGTGTTGCCGTGTTGTAAAAAAAAACCAGCAGGGCAGTGCAGGACCATCTTTTAAAGGGAAACGGATAGTTTGTCCTATTGGTTAAAGGCTATTAACCAAACAGCTGATTTATAGGCACAGTGGTGCACAAAGGGGCGGGGCCCTCGCAAAAGTGTTGTCGTAACCCCTCGTGAACCCTTCGGTCCGCGCTAGGCCGCCAAAAAAAGATGGAGTCGGGTGAAAATATGGGTCTTTGGAAATTCCCTTTGACTGTTCCCCCCACTCTTTGTGATGCAAATTTGAAATGAGAAAATTCAAATAAATATAGAATGGACATTTATTGGAAGAGCAATGTATCTCGCAGGACCACGTGTTTTTATTAAATCAGAAATTGTTCCCTTTGGCGGTACAATGGTGGCGGTTCACGGTCTTTTGTTTGATAATGAAGTACGTGAAGGACAATTTCAATATTTTTTTTTATCACCTCCCATAGAATAGTGCTGGACAATGAATTGAGTTTAGCTGATTACTAGCAACGTGATTTCTCGGTCTGATCTCCATTTCCTGAATTTTCCTGAAGTCCTGAACAGTTATACTTATATTTATTTGGACAACACTATAATAAAAAAAAAAGGAGACAAGCATAGGAAAGGAAATGTCATGAGCCGGTGTCAAATTTATATATGCACAGCTTCAAGCAAGTGGATCAGAAATTTTATGAAATCTTCTTTTTTTTTGATAACCGTGAATCGGCAACTTTACAAAATAAGAAAATCTCAACGTGCATATGAGAATCATTAGAGAATGTTCAAGTGTATTTCCGTTCTCTTGAAATCATCCCCGCTTGATCCCCAATGAACTAAGTAAAGAAGATAAATGACTGCCGACGTCATTTATCCTCCCCTCGCAGCTCCTAACTCACCCCCGCCCCGTTTGTCTTTTACCCAGATGCCGGGACGGATACCTAGGAAGCCGCTGCCAGTTCCGCGACCCGTGCACCTCCTCGCCATGCATGAACGGCGCCGCGTGTCGCCCCGTGACCAGGGGGAACGCGGTGGACTTCAGCTGCACCTGCAAGCTGGGCTACGCCGACCGCCATTGCCTGACGCCCGTCCACAATGAGTGCGTCAGCTCGCCGTGTCGCCACGGAGGCACCTGTGAGCTGGAGACTCTGCAGACGTACAAGTGCCGCTGCCCGCCCGGATGGTCAGGTATGACACTTCATTGATATCCTTCAGATTGTACTGATGTCAACAGAACAAATTGAGAATAAACTGAAAGAACTCTAGATACATTTGGGATAACATAAAGTGAGATTATTAATCTACTTCATTTCTCTGTCCTCAGGTAAACTGTGCCAACAAGCCGACCCCTGTGCCTCGAACCCGTGTGCCAACAGCGGCCAGTGCTCCGCCATCGAGTCCATCTACGTCTGCACCTGCACGCCGTTCTTCTCGGGAAAGACCTGCAAGCAGGACGTGAACGAGTGCGACGCGTCGCCCTGCAAGAACGGCGGCACGTGCGTCAACCAGTTCGGCGGGTACGCGTGCCAGTGTCCGCAGGAGTACACGGGCAGGCACTGCGAGAGCCGCTACCTGCCCTGCAGCCCGTCGCCCTGCCACAACGGGGGCACCTGCATCCAGAAGGGAGAGACCAGCTACGAATGCACCTGTGTGCCAGGTAGGAAATTCATATGGAGCTAAATTTTGGGGGATGGTTGGAAAGTTGTTCACGCGGCCTGCCGTCCCAGCACTTCGATCCACGTGAATATTTAACATCAGCTTCGACTTGAGTCATTTGAGGGAACGGAGAGAACCAGGAACAACCCAACATGCCGAGAGCAATATAGCGTACGAGCCGTGTCCCACCACCCACTTCTATTCAACCACGTCTGTTGGAAAGAGGGAGGAGCTATTTTAACCGGTGTATGTGAAGCATGGTAGCTGCTAGTCACCAGCCACATGCTGCTTTCACCAAATGTTGACCCCAACAGCCAAAAAACCCTTTCCCCAACTAGGTTGTGTTCGCGCTTTAGTCCAAGGCGGTGCTAACCTTTCAGTCATGGCAGATAAACAGACCCAAATTTGCTCCTTTAGTTATATTCGTCGCCGACTGAAAGCAGTGGCTGTGTGACCAAATTCTCGTTTCATATCCAAAAATAACAATAGGCCTATATATCGTTTCCTGTCAGTTTTAAACTACAAGAAGTTAAACTATCAAACACATCAGCCGGATTTGTCATTTGCCAGCTGCCGTGACTCACGCGGCCCTCTTGAGAGATCCTCTCCAGTCACTCTCGAGTTCCTCAGCACGCCGACCTCAGCCCCGGGGTCAGTGGCTGGTCGAGCGCATGATGTCATTCAAGGCTCGGGCTCGTTCCGGCCCGTGTCGTGTCCTGTGTGTGAACAAGGCAGAGCGGGAAGGCATCGGGGGGCTTATCGCAAGGAAATTGTGAAAGGACATCTGTCTCACGTCGCGACGTGAAGCGGAGATCGCCGGGGCTGTACCGTCCTGCCCGTCACCTCCCGGACCTCCCAAACACGCTGATACTGCCTCATTTTTTTTTTGTCTGTTTCCGCTGACTTTAGTAAGTCACGTGTCACAGCTTGTCATCCCATCTGGCTGACTGGCATTCGAGGCCTACTGGAACTTATGTTACTCATTAAGTTATTCATAATTGTCGATAAAGAGTTGACATTTTGCTTCATTTCCTGTCGACTAACCATTCAACGACTCCGCTACACCAGCTGGCTAAAATTTTTTAAGATTATATATATATATATATTTTATATTACCCTGTCATCTTGCATGTCACTCTATATCTATCTCACAATATCGGAATATAAAAATGCGGAATGGATGAAAACACATAACACAATTCCATCTTAGTTGTGAGGCAGCAAAGAATCACACAGAGTGACTGTTGCTTTATCAATTATGAAATTCTCTTTAATATATTCAATGAAGGGCTCACATTCTCTCTGACTTTGCTAACGTTTTTAAATGTTAACCAGCTTCGCCTGCTACTGTAGTGAATTTAATAATCGCTGAGGAGGGTTAAGGCCGTGGCAGTGTGCTATATATTTCCCAACACGCCACTTGTACGGTCCAGTGGTTTCCTCTTGTGTAACTGTCTGACAGAGTGGATTATTGGTTATTACATGGCACGGCTGCCACAGACCTCAAGAGGCTGCCTCCTTTTCTTGGCAGGAAAGAAAGACAGTTGACCACATTTAACTGTAGAAAAAAGTGTCACTCCCTTTTGTTGTGAATGGGGAAAATATGTTTCGGAAAAATGACTGTAGAGAAAGTGGGGGCAACGCGTGCTGGGACAAACGAAATGGAGCCGCGCGTTTTTGTCTGTTTCAGGTTTCAGCGGGAAGAGCTGCAACTACAACATCGACGACTGTCCCGGGCACGAGTGCCAGAACGGTGGGACGTGCGTCGACGGCGTCAACACCTACAACTGCCAGTGCAGACCGGAGTTTACAGGTTTCTATTTAGATACGTCACTTCAACAACACTGGCGGGATTTGATGGAAGTTCACCAGGAGACCAGCGGTCTGTTTTTTGGGGGACATGATCCAATTAAACCTCCACTCCTCTTGACCCCTCTGTTGTCCCGCAGGTCAGCTCTGCACAGAGGACGTCGACGAGTGCCAGCTGATGCCCAACGCCTGCCAGAACGGCGGCACGTGCCACAACACCTACGGCAGCTACCAGTGCGTGTGCGTGAACGGCTGGACCGGCGACGACTGCAGCGAGAACATCGACGACTGTGCCAGCGCCGCCTGCTACGCCGGGTCCACCTGTCACGACCGCGTGGCGTCGTTCTACTGCGAGTGCCCCCACGGCCGCACAGGTATTTCCCGCGCTTGTTGGGGCTCTGAATTGCTCGGCGAGGGAACAGCTCGTGGCAGCTTCGTGAGCTCGAATCAGCCGCGTCTGTGACTAGGTGACGTTTTCATTAGGGGCTGGTGGAAGGACGAGGAAGTGAAACAAGCTGAAATGAAAAGGGCTGTGGAGTCCACACCAGGGAGTGAGTGTGTGACATTCATGAATGCTGATCTTTGGTTTTACCCAAAGTGTTGGTAGACATGAGTGTGTGTGTGTGTGTGTGTGTGTGGTTCGCAGTTTGCAGATGTATCATTTCGACACTTCTAAGTTCAGCTAAAGTCTCACCGCCATTTGAAGACAATAATGTGCTGACATTCATTAATATGAATGACTCTTCGACATAAATGCTGTGATGAGTAAAGTTCAGAGTTTTTCCCTGATTTATGGCTGTTGGTCGACTACTTTATAACTGTTCCAAGTCACAGCACCATCACTCTTATATAACTATTCAACTTTACGACTAACTGGATTATTGATTTGAATCATTGGACATCTGGATACTATCTAATATAGTTATTAGAGAAACAGCCTCTCCTGACATCCTGTCCCTGCTGAAAAAGCTTTGGAGAAGATAATGTATTTATTTATATACTTCTTATAAGTAAAGTTTTCCATCAGTCATCTTACCTCAACCTGTCATTTAAAGTTAAAAAAAAATAAAAAAAAATAAAAAAAGGAACTGTCTTGGAGTTGCATCAGATTTCCAGTGAGTCGGGAAAAAAAAGAGCAGCACTGACAACTAAGAAAAGTACAACAGAGACCTTTTTTTTTCTTGTTGGATTAAAGTCACTAAAGTTCATGGGATTCGGGATAATTGCAGTTCATAAAACGAGAAATTACGGGGGTGACGTTCAGGGCAATATAATAAAAGGGCCACCACGCGCTCTCTGCACCAGGTCTGCTGTGCCAGCTGGACGACGCCTGCATCAGTAACCCGTGTCAGAAGGGCTCCAACTGCGACACCAACCCGGTCAATGGAAACCACTTCTGTACCTGCCCCTTGGGGTACGTCGGGGCCTCCTGCGACCAGGACGTTGACGAGTGTGCACTGGGTAAGGCCTCGCGCCGCTTTGCACCTTGACCCGTCGGCTTGTCTGCTCTCGGACCGCTGAAGCGAAGCATTGATTTCATTCATACTTCTCAAAACAGGTTCCAACCCGTGTGAGCACGCGGGCAAGTGCATCAACACCAAGGGTTCGTTCCAGTGTAAGTGCCAGCAGGGTTACGTGGGGCCGCGGTGCGAGCTGGACATCAACGAGTGCATGTCCAACCCGTGCATGAACGAGGCCACGTGCCTGGACCAGATCGGAGACTTCCACTGCATCTGCATGCCAGGTGAGACGCTCGGAAGAGAATACTATCTGCAGCTTAACGGACCGTCCCGCCGCGAACCCGGGACACGGTGACGCACAAGGGCTTTTTTCTTTTTGCGAGATCGCAAGTCCTTCCGAGGCGAAATTGTGATCTTGACTAAAGTGTCGTTCTCATTTGCTTAAACTGATGTCGGCAAATCCGAGTCACGCGGAGTCAAGAGTTTTAAAAGGCTCCTCCAAGTGGAATCGGTCTATTTTCAGTCTCTGTGGCTTGAGTGAGGTTATCTGCACCTTCCCTGTAATTTGCCGTTGGAGTAAATAGTCCAAAGGCCAAAACCACATGGTACCAAACGTGACTGAAGTGTAAGTGAACATCTTTGTTTGCCTTTTTTGCTTCCCACTATTTGGTGCTGAGGTTACTAGTTGATTAACCCTTTAGTCCTTTGTGGAAAGTTTTATATAGATTCAAGGTTTTTTTGGTTTTCCCCCCCCCCAAATTTTCACAATTAGTTTCGAGCCTAAAAAAATAATGCTTCCCTCAAATGTGAACCTTTAGTTTCGTTTGCTGAAACTTGAATTATCTTTAATAAACTAAAACAAGCAATTTGAGAACAACAGCCTTGGCTCCGGGAAATTGCGACGGCAATTTTTTACTTTTCTCTGCTACGAACTGATCGATCTATTATACAGCTATTTTCATATTTGATTAAACCGTTAAGTCATTTTTGGAAGAGAAATTTGTTCGCGGACTTGAGGATTCAGCCGCTTTCCTTTGTCGTACGTGATCGCAAACCGAATGCGTTTCACGTTTGGGACCTTTGGTCGGACAAAACAAGGAATCTGTTCGATTTTTTTCACTTAATAAGTCGATTGAATCAAATTTCAAGGAAAATTGCTCATGGCAGGCCCACTGCTACACGACAGCAGTGTGAACACGCTTCTCACCGAGCATCTCTCTCTCTCTCGCCCGTCCAACCGACCGATCCATCTCCCTTCCTGGTGCTCCCTTGCTAATTGGCCAGGCTACGAGGGGGATTTCTGCCAGATCGATACGGACGAGTGCGCCAACGGCCCCTGCCTCAACAACGGCAAGTGTATCGACAAGATCAACTCCTTCCACTGCCAGTGCCCCACAGGTGAGGCTGCCGTACTGCCGCGGAGGAGGGAGGAGGCTCTCTCTCTCTCTGCCTCTCTGTCTGTCTCTCTCTCTCTCTCTCCCGCGCTCAAACACACACACACACACACACACACACACACACACACCTCTCTGGACGGGCACTAATCCCAGCCCTGAGGCAGGCTTACGCAGGCCCGGGTAGCACAGAACGAACGCAGCAGTCGAGGTGGAGAAATAAAAGAATCTATAGGGAAAGACTTGAGGAAGTTTGAACTTTTTAAATAAGTTTTCTAATCACTTTTTTTTTCGCAAAGTCTGACGAGTGAGCGGGAACTTGTGGATCCCATCTAGACCCGTGACCCGTAACTAGGGGGAGAGGATGTTCGCAGGCAGAACTGCTGCAAGGTTAATCGTGAGATGATGATTCCTGTGTAGTGGCTGCCAGGGAGGCTGTCGATCAGTCCGATTTGAACAGAGGAAGTTGTTTTGCTGCAACGTGCTTGTCCCCAGAAATGCCATCAGAGTTACAGTATTTGGACGAGAAGTACTGTCGTGTAGTTCGGGGGGGGGGGGGGGTGAAGGAATGCAACTATTGAATTTTGGTGAGAGCGAAAAAGGAGAAGTGAAGAAATTAGGGGAAGGTTCTTCCACTGTTTCTTTGTTTTGTTTTGTTTTTGAATTCTTTCAGTGGGATCATTGACGTGGAAGTAAATTCTTTTTTCCTTTTTCTCTTTTTTTTTTTTTCCTGGGAGGAAAAATAGCGAAGCTCTGAAAAATGGGTGGATCAAAGGCGGCCTGGGTGGAGAGAGAGAGAGAGAGAGAGAGAGAGAGAGAGAGAGAGAGAGGCAGGATTCCTCCTGTTGAGAGGGGAAAGGAGAGGAAGGGGGGAAAATTGAAAGAGAGGAAGAAAGACATCCCAACGAGGAAGCTTTAGAATTAAAAGAGAAGGGGGTACAAGAGTGAGCACAAGAGCTTAACGCCTAAAAGAATTCCGTGTGACATTGAGAGGGGGTTATGTGAGGAAGCGGCACAAAGTGGTGGTGGTGGTGGTGAAAGTGGGTTTTTTTTTTTGGGGGGGGGGGGGGGATGAGACGCACAGACCGTTATGCCGAAGCAGGAAGGGAGGGCTGAAGAAAGGGGGCGGGGGGCTTTAACCGGTCTGCTTGAGATGTAAATTTGTCCCTGGTGCGAGCCAGGCCCGAGGCGAGGGTCCCCTCTTTTCATTTCTGTACATGGAATAGCCATGGAAACCCCGCCGAGGGCCGCTGAAATGTCTGATTCCAACAGTCTGGGGATAAATCCCTCTCTGGCTGCTGAGGTGCATGACGTGTGTGTGTGTGTGTGCGCGTGCGTGTGTGTGTGTGTGTGCGTGTGTGTGCGCGTGCGCACGCCTGCATTTCTGATACGACTTTTGAATATGTTTATGCATATGTGTGCATCTGGGTATGACACGTCCTGTTTTTCATCATTTTGATTTGAGTTTGGAGGATTCCGTTTGCATCGCGTCCTGGAAAAATAAACACTCAATTTGTATTCGCTTGAGGTTTGTTCCACTTTTTGGCAGCTCGGCTAACTGAGGACCCACGTGTTGGTTTACCCTCTTGCTCGGCAAACGGCTCATGTTCCACTTTTTGAGCCTCGGGACTTTCTTCCATATTGATATATTGAGTCCAAAAGTTCACACAAAAAGAAGGCTGATGATTACAGACAAAGTATGAAGATATAATTGATACCACTTCCTAACAATATGACTGATTGCATTTATAAAAGTTGGCAGTTATAAATCAGATTGAGTTTTTACTTATAAACCTGTTTGTGCCTACAAAGTGGTGCAAAACTTGAATCAACTTTTTTTCTTTTTTCGGAGACTTGCATATTTTTTTAACCACAGTTGTGTGTGTGTGTGTGTGTGTGTGTGTGTGTGTGACTAAAAACACATCTCTGCATGTCTTGCATAAGCTCAAGTCAGATTGGTTCTAGCAAAGTCCACGCAAGTACCTCGTCGCTGGGTTAACCGCTGTCTGTCTGTCTGTCTGTCTGTCTGTCTGTCTGCCACCTGCGTCTTCATGCAGAGAGGTGGGGAGGGGGAGGTGGAACTTTATCGCTTCATCAGACAACGTCTCCCTAGACCTCGGGACTGTACCGTCTTTTGACAGAGGGGGAGATGAGAGGAAAAATATCAGAGATGTGCAAAAAAAAATAAACGGGGAGAAAGCCTGCTGGTTGATTTTGAATGACAAGGCGGTTGAATGGTGGAGGGCGAAAGGTCAAGCTGGCTCTTTGTAGAGCGCGGGCAAGGAGCGGAGGGGAGGGGGGTGAAAGCCAGACAGGAGAATGCACATTGTGATGGAAAAGTTTTGGAGGACAAAGGAGGCAACAGGCTCGGTTTGGCTGAGATGAGGCGTTGAGCGCACAGGCCCTCCTTTGTCACCCCTTGGTCAGGAGGCCTCGCAACTTTCATTCTTCCCTCACCCCCCCACCCCCCACCCCTCCCGCCTGAAACTAGCCGGCTCCCCCACTCTCCCTTCTCCTTTCGGAGTCGTGCTGAAAAGAAGAGAAAAAGGGGGAAAATAGGGAGCTTATAGTGTTTTGCTCTCGTTAATTAACATGCAGATTTTCTGATTGGTTGAGAGCTCTTACGAGCAAGGGCTCGGGATTAGGAGCGGGACGGGTTTGAAATGGTGAGAACACAGTTGCCATGTCTGTACACACACACACACGCACACACACACACACACACACACACACACACGCTCCCTCAAGCACAGACGCACACAATGAAAACCCCTCTGGCTGTTTCTCCAGGCTTCACTGGGAACCTTTGCCAGATAGACATCGACGAGTGTGCCAGCACGCCGTGCAAAAATGGCGCCAAATGCACGGACGGGCCCAACAAGTACACCTGCGAGTGCACCGAAGGTACAAAAGGTTTTCTTTTAAGTGCAATAATCACACAGTAAAAACTTTAAGAGGCCTTGGCCAAGTCGAAGGTAAAGTGTGGCACAGGAGGCCGATATTTTTGAGCCTTCGAAATTGAAACAGCGTAATGCGTCGACTCTTTTCGGCCAGGTTACACTGGGAGACACTGCGAGACCGACATCAACGAGTGCTCCTCGGACCCCTGCCACTACGGCACCTGCATCGACGGCCTGGCCTCCTTCAGCTGCCACTGCAAGCCCGGGTACACCGGCCGGCTGTGCGAAACCAACATCAACGAGTGTCTGAGCCAGCCGTGCAGGAACGGGGGCACCTGCCAGGACCAGGAGAACGCCTACATATGCAGCTGCCCCAAGGGCACCACGGGTAAGGGCCGCACACGCGCACATATGAAGAAATAGGGGTGTGACGTCTCTGCGAAATTTCCAAGGTCAAAGCGAGAGCAATTTTTCTTCCAGGAATCAACTGTGAAATCAACATCGACGACTGCAAGAGCAACCCCTGCGACTACGGGACCTGCATCGACAAGATCAATGGCTACGAGTGTGCCTGTGAACCGGGCTACACTGGTAAGAAAGCTCCGACGCGCCGTCTCTTTTTTCAGGCCAGAGGGTTGGGCTCAGCCCCTGCGAGCGAGAACACCCCCCGCCATCTTCTCTCTACAAGAAGCTCAGATCACAGCGGTAGAAACTTTTACTGCGTCGAGAGGAGGGAGCAGAGAGTTGGTCAAAATCGCCTTCAACCTGCACACAACGAGTGTTTAAGGTGCAGCATTGAGGGATTCGAAGGCACGGACGGGGAGGGTGACAGATGGCGAGCGAGTGAGCACGCTCCTCTGAGGCTCGACCGGTGTCGCCTTCCAGCTCCACCCTGTCCCCAACCTGCTGCCGTCAGGACACCCAAGCTGCCCCTCCCGCACAAAGAGAGGACGGGGACACACACACACACACACACACACACACACACAAACAAGGCCACCGGAGATTTGAGCAGGAGAAAAGATTCCCCCTGAAAGATTCCTGAAAGTTGAGCTTTTAAAAGCTCGGAAAGCCGGTCCCTGCTTTAAAAAGCCAAATGGGCCGCCTTCATGTTAATGAATGGCGTCAATGCCTCAAGTGGGCCGACAAAGGGGGGCTTACAACCCCTCATGTCTCTGGGAATTGATACGTTACCTGCTCCGAGCTACAGACGTTCATTGTGCGGCGGCCCTGTTTGTAGTTGCGCGAACTGTGTCGTCGTGTATTTATACAAAAGATAGAGAGGAAAGTATCCCGTCATACGTCGAGGAAGAACTGATTTGACGCCGCACTGTGCAGCATCTTCACACGAAGCCCCCCTCGTCCTTCTTTCCTTTTCAGGCACCATGTGCAACATCAACATCGACGAGTGCGCCATCAACCCCTGCCACAATGGCGGCACCTGCATCGACGGCATCAACGGCTTCACGTGCGTGTGTCCGGACGGCTACCACGACGCCACCTGCTTCTCCCAGGTCAACGAGTGTCTCAGCAACCCCTGCATCCACGGCCACTGCGACGACAAGATCAACGGGTGAGGCGGACGACCAGGGAGCCGAACCAGGGGAACTGGGACACCGACTAGCTGTTTCCCACAGTATTCCCGTCTGTATGCTAAACTAAGGAGAACCAGCTGTTGGCAGCAGGACCATATTAATCGTCCAATAAGTGCATTTCCCCAAACTATCATTTAAAAGTTGGCGTTAAATGAAACCGAATCCCAGCAAGTTCAGCTTCTCCTTCTGGAGGTTGTTAAAAGGGTTTTTCATTTCCTTACATTCCTGGAATGGACAATAAAATCACACATTCGCGATTTAGTGCGCAAAGATCTTGGGCTGGACGTCGTTTAAACGTTCTGATACCAGTGCCAATACCTGAGTTTTGGTAGCCATTGCTGAAACGATTCTTCTGAGAAATATAGACCCGGTGTTTTCTACAACTTGGAAGGGGGAGTTGGACGTGTTCTCGCAAGGAGCTAGATGAGAACGTTGATGCACGCTGGGGTTTTTATAGATGTGAGGATGGTATCGAGCTTCTCATCTGACACCCAGCAAGAAGGCGGGCCAGCGTGTGTCCTTTTTCTTTGTTTTTTTCGTCAATTTTGCCAAACTCCTAATTTGTTGAATGCAGTTTGAGTGCAAGCAGACATAAAAGTGGAAACATTCTATTTCAAATCAAGAACCACACTCTCAGTGCTGTTCCGATAAAGTCCTGCAGCTCAGCGCCGAGCCCTTACGAATGTCTGATGCAAGATGTGGCGGTTTTGTTTTTTTTTTGAAGTGGGAGGAAACTGTGTAAGAAATCCAATTCATGTCAGACTGAAATGACCTCTGGGAATTTTGTCCCCGTCAGCTATAAGTGCCTGTGCGATTCTGGCTGGAGCGGCAAGAACTGTGACATCAACAACAACGAGTGTGAGTCCAACCCGTGCACCAATGGAGGCACCTGCAAGGACATGACCAGCGGCTACGTCTGCACCTGTCGCATGGGCTTCACCGGTCAGTACCTGTGTGTGTGTGTGTGTGTCAGTGGCTTGTACAGTATATTGTGTGTTTCCCCTCCACACCACTTGACTGTTGACCTTAAACTGAAGTGTGTGTGTGTGTGTGTGTGTGTGTGTGTGTGTGTGTGTGTGTGTGTGTGTGTGTGTGTGTGTGTGTGTGTGTGTGTGTGTGTGTGTGTGTGTGTGTGTGTGTGTGTGTGTGTGTGTGTGTGTGTGTGTGTGTGTGTGTGTGTGTGTGTGTGTGTGTGTGTGTCTAATACGTTCCCCTCTCTCCGCTGTAACCACAGGACCAAACTGCCAGACCAACATCAACGAGTGTGCCTCCAACCCGTGCCTCAACCAGGGGACGTGCATCGACGACGTCGCGGGCTACAAGTGCAACTGCGTCCTGCCCTACACGGGTATGAAAATATTATTGGAAAATAGCTGATATGCCTACGCGCTGACCCCGTGCTCAGGCATTTCCTTGCTGGAGGGAGGAGGCCGGTAGTTTCCACAGCATGTGTACTTTGGGTTGTTGGGCAAAGAGCAGGAACGTGTGTCGGATGAAATAGCCGTCGAGTAAAGTTCAGACGCGAGACTTCCTCAAAGACACCGAGAACCTCTGGCTCACGCTGCTCCTCAGTGGCACGCTGAGCGTCCTCGATAAGAGATCTGGAAAATATTTTTCCAACTCCTCTCATTTATCAGTCGACAAAACGGATGATATTGGAAAGGATGAGGGGCCAACTTTTTTTTTTCTTGCATTTGTCGAGTCGTCTTTTTGGAAAAATCCACAGGACTTTGAATAATAAAAAAAAGGCCTTTTGCTTGCGCAGGGGTGGGAACGGGCGGGGGGGGGGGGGGGGGGGGGGGGGGGGGGGGGGGGGGGGGGGGGGGGGGGGGGGGGGGGGGGGGGGGGGGGGGGGGGGGGATGTCGGCGCTCGACACATTTCCTGTTTGCCTGCTTCCTGTCTCACAGAGCAGCAAATGGCCTCACAATGGCCGGAAACTGGAGCCGGCTTCCTGTGCGAGCCGTGTGTTGTGGAAACAGATAGGGAAACGTCTCTGCAGGCCTCTAACACTAACAGAACCTGGCTAGAATCTTCTGATAGCACTGACTGAAAGAGGATTCCGTGTCCATTTGGGTTGGGCTATCTCCAAGTTCATGACTCCTGATGTGTGATATCACACTGTAGAAAGTTGAGCCTAGCGTTGTAACTTGCCTTTTTAAATGAACGGGGATTTCTTTTTTTCTGTCCCATGTGGTGCAGGGGAGAACTGTGAAACCCTCATGGCCCCCTGCGGCTCCAAACCCTGCAAACACGGAGGAACGTGTCAGGAGTCGGAGGACTTCCAGAGCTTCTCTTGTGTCTGTCCCGAAGGATGGCAAGGTAAACATTGACGTCGGCGGACCCGTAGTGTGCAGCAGCAGCAGCAGCAAAAAAAAAAAAAAAATCCCCAAGCTTCTTCAGACATAAACTCCTGCAAATGTTGCCGCTCATCGTACGAAGAGCGCAGCAGGAGATCGTCCGGGGTCAGACACGTTCACAGCAGGAACACTTCCGGAACTGTGGGCTCACTCGGACATTTTCCGGAAAACATTTTGCTCTGGGTCTGGCAGCAAAAGTTCCGGAAAATGTACGGAGTCACATTTGCAGCCATTTGCATTCTCACTCACAGCCCCCTCTTCATTCAGGAAAATGACTCAGGTCGCAGAATCATGTTTTGGTGTGGATTTAATATTTAAAATATGTATTTTCAGGGCCCTACACCTTTAACTGTTTTTACAGCACCTCACCTGAATTGTTCTGCTTTGTAGGGCAGTGTGTATTATGTCGTTTAGAATATGGAGTTTAGAACTTCCGTACTTACTTTCCCTCCTCGTGCTCAATGAAGTGTCATTTAATATCCTCCTATATCCCACATCCTATTGTCTGAGATGGTATTGTAACATTTGTGTATTCTTTGTCTACGTCGTTCTATTCTATTACATTCCATTTGATATTATTCTTATTTTTATTCTATTCTTATTCAAACCTGTACTCATTCTGGCCCTGTGGCTTTGGGCTGCTGTCACACCTGAATATCCCCCATTGGGGATAAATGAAGGGCAAATAAATAAATCTTATCTCATCTCGGACGCTGGATTTGACCCGCCGTGTAAAGAGCAGGGGTAAACATTCTCCTCTGCGTTCCTCCACTCTCAGGCCAAACCTGCGAGGTGGACATCAAAGAGTGTGTGAAGAACCCCTGTCGCAACGGAGCAACCTGCCTGAACACTCTGGGCAGTTACCGCTGCGGCTGCAAACCGGGCTTCACCGGACGCAACTGTGAGACCGACGTTGACGACTGCCAGCCCAGTAAGCTCCCCGAATTCTCCTCTTTTTGTTCTTAGAGAACCCCCCCCCCCCCCGCCCGCACATTTCCAATTTGCTAAGGCCGAAACGCTCTGCCTCCAGACCCCTGCAGCAACGGGGGCCTCTGCGACGACGAGGTGAACGGCTTCCTGTGCACCTGCACGGCCGGCTTCCGGGGCACCAAGTGCGAGGAGGACATCAACGAGTGCGAGAGCAACCCGTGCAAGAACGGGGCCAACTGCACCGACTGCGTCAACAGCTACACCTGCACCTGCCCGGCCGGCTTCAGCGGCATCCACTGTGAAAACAACACGCCTGACTGCACGGAGAGGTACGGAGCTCGCAGAGGACACAAGTGCCACGTCCCTTTTACAGATCGGTATCAAAGTATTCAGACAGATTGGTGGTTAAGGGCGTCCGGTCAGATCAACAGGTTCATCTTCATCCTCTGGATCATGCAGTCCCCTATTTTCTTGTCCACTACTGCCCCCTCTGGTGGAGTATTGACCTACAACTGTTAACTTCATCTCCAGTATATTGCAGCAGGCCCATGATCAATAAAAGATACTTTCCCTGTACATTAGATTAGTGTATGGCTGTAGAGTTGCCAAGCCTAGTTGGGATATAAAGTAGGACTTTGCAATTAAAATATTGGTATGTATTTAACTTTCTGTGAGTCTGTCAGGTAAGTTGAGTTTGACTTTGTCTCTCCCTCTCCCCTCTTCTTCTTGAAAAAAGCCGCACAACGCCGCACAACTCATACTGGTGTAATTCAAAATCCGTACCACATTTCTTCTGCAGCTCCTGCTTCAACGGCGGCAGCTGCATGGACGGCATCAACACCTTCACGTGCCTGTGCCCGCCGGGCTTCACCGGGAGCTACTGCCAGCACGACATCAACGAGTGCGACTCCAAGCCCTGTCTGAACGGCGGCACCTGCCAGGACAGCTACGGCACCTACAAGTGCACCTGCCCTCACGGTTACACCGGACTGAACTGCCAGGTAGGACGAGCGATCGTGGACGCTTGCTGTGTGGCTGCTGCAATCATTTGAATGCACTTGTACTTTTGCACATCTTTTGATGAGCGAATGACCAAATCAAAGCTAACTGCGGAATAAAAATCCAATATCTCCCCGCACCTTCCAGAACCTGGTTCGCTGGTGCGACTTGTCGCCCTGTAAGAACGGGGGAACCTGCTGGCAGAGGGGAACCACCTACAGCTGCGAGTGTGAGACCGGCTGGACGGGCCTGTACTGCGACGTCCCCAGTGTTTCCTGTGAGGTGGCAGCCAAACAGAGAGGTACGATGGAGGGGATGCTTTAAAAAAAAAGAAAAAGAAAACACCTCAAAATATCATCCTAATTCCATAAAAAAGTTCAAAGACAACACCAACAGCAGTTCCCCCCCTCCCCGTCCCGTCCTCTCTGCGCAGGAGTGGACGTTGCCCACCTGTGCCGTAACTCGGGCCAGTGCCTGGACGCAGGCAACGTTCACTACTGCCACTGTCAGGTGGGATACACCGGGAGCTACTGTGAGGAGCAGGTGGACGAGTGCACGCCCAACCCCTGTCAAAACGGAGCCGCCTGCACCGACTTCTTGGGCGGATACACCTGCAAGGTATTTTACAAAAGGCACTTTAAAAGTTTGAATGCAGTTTGATATGTTCATTTAGGTTTCATGACAGGGTTTTTAAGGGGTTTAGATGAAGAGGCCTGTTTTATAAATAGAAGGCAAGCAGCTTGCTTATGTTAATCTCCCCTGGAATAAAGGATCTGCTGGCCTTGGCAGGATGGAGGCCAGAAAAAGCGCCAGGTAAACAGTCTTTGTTTCATGTCAGTCATTGATTCAACTCTCCCCCCCCCCCCCCCCCCCCACCCCTCTCTTCTCCCTCTTTCTTGGCCTCCTTCCTCTTTCCTCTCCATCCTCCCAGTGCTTGCCAGGCTACGTGGGGACCAACTGCTCCGACGAGATCAATGAGTGCCTCTCCCAGCCGTGCCAGAACGGGGGCACCTGCATTGACCTGATCAATACCTACAAATGCTCCTGTCCCCGCGGGACCCAAGGTCAGCGGACCCCACGCACACGCCTCCGCACACCGCTCTGCCTATCCATCCTCTCCGGCCTCGTCCTCCACGCTTCATTAATTAGGGCTTAGCAGCACCCGGAGCGCGTCTGCAAAACTCCTCCCACCGCCCCCCCGCCCCATCTCTTTCCTCTACTCGTCAAATACGCCATTGATTTTTCTCTCAGACATGAAGGGGAGTGTGTGTTGCAGGTCAGCCTCAAGGGCCGGTGGAGTGAGTGTATCCCCCCCCCCCCCCCAAAAAGCCAACATGTGTCTGTAGTTGTTTTTCATAATTAAGCCACTAAATTGTGTCTGAGCCCCTGACGTAAAGTTAGAAGAAAATCCACCATAAAATATTCCTTCTTTTTTTTTAATTCATGATTTTTAAGCCTTTTCTTGTGTTTTTTCATTTTACAAGATTCAGAAATCGTTAAAAGTTTTTGACGACAATTTTTTATACCTATCCTCTCCTATTTCTGTTTTTAACCTAAAGTGTGTTACATTAGAGAAGCAGGACACCGTTAAATTTCAGTTTATTTGTGTCTCTATTTGTATTTCTGTGTTTTTCATTCCGGCACACTTGAGCCCTTCCGTCCTTATTAAGACATTTGATATGAACAGATGTGTTAGAGGTCAAGCCACACACAGTAAATTTAATGAAAATATCCAGAGTTCCAGGGTCCAGTTCAGTTCAAACCGGATTTCAGCTGAATTTGATCTCCCTTTATCCAAAAGACGACACGGATCAGTTTATATAATGTTTAGATAATGTGCCAAATTCCCTTTAAGTAATTAATAAAAAAGAACAGATTTACAATATGGAGTGTTTGTACTGCAACTGCCACTTTAACAATCTGATTTTCAGGGGGATTATGGTATTAGGATTTAATAAAATCCAATACACGCTAATGTTTTCAATTGAAGAACAAAAGTAAAGATCAATCTATCTACAACACTTCAGGGACAAATCAGTGATACGAGAAGCAGATGTACGAATCCAACAAAGCAGATAACTTCACATCATCACAAACATCAAACATCACAGACTAAATATTTGTCAAACCATGTGACACCAAAGAAATTTCTCCCTTGGCTTAACCTCTGAACCCCCCCCCCCCCCCCCCCCCCCCCCCCTCTTTACCCTACCCATCCTCAGGGGTGCACTGCGAGATCAACCTGGACGACTGCAACCCGTTCACCGACCCGGTCACCAACGAGCCAAAGTGCTTCAACAAGGGCAAGTGTGTGGACCGCGTCGGGGGCTACCACTGCACCTGCCCCCTGGGGTACGTCGGGGAGCGCTGCGAGGGAGACGTCAACGAGTGCCTGTCCAACCCCTGCGACCCGCGGGGCACGCACAGCTGCATCCAGCTCACCAACAACTACCGCTGCGAGTGTCGCACGGGGTACACAGGTAAATTATGACTTGCAATCGCAACAGGAAAGCTGAGAATGTTTTGTTTTTTTTATTAAAAAAATATGTTCAATCTTCTTGTTGTGCGTGTGCGTGTGTGTGTGTGTGTGTGTGTGTGTGTGTGTGTGTGTCACCTCTTCTACAGGTCAGCGCTGTGACACGGTGTTCGACGGCTGTAAGGGCAAACCTTGTCGTAACGGAGGGACCTGCGCTGTGGCCAGTAACACGCCACACGGCTTCATCTGCAAATGTCCTCCTGTGAGCAAACACACACACACACACACACACACACTCTTTGACTTTTGAGGGCTGTAAAATTCCCCCAAAACAACAACAACAATTAACTTTTTTTTAACGTTTTTAATATTCAAAATGGAGACAAATAAATTATTACAATTATTGACTTTTAAAAAAAAGTAGCTTTGAACTGTTTGTTAAAAATAAAATGTAAATGAATTGTGTTTTTCCTTATCTGACAGGGCTTCACCGGCTCCACGTGTGAGTACGACGCCCAGGCCTGCGGCAGCCTCCACTGTCGCAACGGGGGCACCTGCATCTCCGGCCACAAGAATCCCAAGTGCCTGTGCGGCCCGTCGTTCACCGGGCCCGAGTGCCAGTATCCCACCGACAGCCCCTGCAATTCCAACCCCTGCTACAACGGCGGCACGTGCGAGTACACGCTCGAGGCGCCGTTCTACCACTGCGTGTGCCCCACGAACTTCAACGGCCTCCGCTGCCACATCCTGGACTACAGCTTCCTGGGCGGGTTCGGCCACGACATCCCGCCGCCCTCCGAGGTGGAGGTGGCCTGCGAGATCCCGCAGTGCAAGGAGAACCGGCACAACAGCGTCTGCGACGTGCTGTGCAACAACCACGCGTGCGGCTGGGACAACGGCGACTGCTCGCTCAACTTCGACGACCCGTGGAAGAACTGCTCGGCCTCGCTGCAGTGCTGGCGCTACTTCAACAACGGGAAGTGCGACGCGCAGTGCGATAACGCTGGGTGCCTGTACGACGGCTTCGACTGCCAGAATCTGGAAGGACAGTGCAAGTACGTAATCTGTTTTTATCCTTATCGACCTTAAAAAAAGCATGCACGGAAACACTGACCCGTATTCTTCTTTCTCCAGCCCTCTTTATGACCAGTACTGCAAGGACCATTACGCCGACGGCCACTGCGACCAGGGCTGCAACAATGCCGAGTGCGAGTGGGACGGCTTGGACTGCGCGAACAACATGCCGGAGAAGCTGGCGCTGGGCCAGCTGGTGCTGGTGGTCCACATCACGCCCGAGCAGCTCCTCAGCAACTCCTCCGCCTTCCTGCGCGAGCTGAGCAGCGTCCTCCGCACCAACGTGATCTTCAGCAGGACGGGCAAGGGCGAGGTGATGGTGTACCCGTACTACGGCAGCGAGCACGAGCTGAAGAAGTACAACGTCAAGCGCTCGGTGGCCCCGTGGCCCGAGGCCCCCGGCGAGGCGCTGAGCGCGGCGAAGCGGAGCCTGTCCGGCGTGGTCGCGGGGAGCCGGAGGAGGAGGAGGGAGCTGGACCACTTGCAGATCAAAGGGTGAGGGAGAAGATCCTAAAATGTCTCCTTCACTTACTTTTTTTTTTTTTTTGGGGACTAATTGTTGACTTGATATGACGTGCTCGTCCCCCCCCCCCCCCCCCCCCCCCCCCCCCCCCCCCCCCCGTAGTTCAATCGTCCACTTGGAGGTGGACAACCGTCAGTGCTTCCAGCAGTCCACTGAGTGTTTCCAGAGCACCAATGACGCGGCAGCCTTCCTCGGGGCTTTGGCCTCCAGCGGCACACTGGACGTTTCGTACACCATCAAAGCCGTTTACAGTGAGTATACGTTGTCAGAGTCTTGAGTATTCATGCACATTTTTGCCGAACAGATTTTTTTATTCGTCTTTCCTACTTTAACTGTGGCCCCTCGAGTTACTACGTGATACTGGAGTGAAATGAATCTGCACTGAAGTCTCTTGCCCCCCCCCCCCCCCACCATTTCCCAAAAGAGCAAAACCAACAATGAATTAATCCCATTAAAAAGTATCTTCTGATATCACTTAATCCTGTTTCTGTGCAGCCGAGCTCCAGTCAGTCACTCATCATTGAGGGACATGTTCCGTCGTCAATGAGCCTGAGGAGTATTGTTTTAATTTTGACTCAGTTCTACATGAAACCATCCTGCTGCTGGAAATGGTGGCTAAACGCACAATAATGCATTTTGATCTACTGCTCGGAATAGTCCCACACAAATTGATTATTTACCTCCGTTTGAGCAATGTTTGCTAAAAGCTACAGCGCTCAGCTGTTTACGGACATTTGTTTTTTCTTTTAAGACCAGATAAGATCATCTGTTATGAGAAATTAGAAACATCCCCCAAAAAATAAATCAATAAGTAAACCTGCAATATAAACAAAAGGAAATATAAAGAATATAAACATAATAGAAATTGAATAAAATATAACATGTACGGGTTACACATAGAAAGATATTGAAATTGCGCAAATGAAGTATCGAGAGTTGATTTGAAATTGCACCTGAATTATTTTTTTTTGTGCAGTTGTTTGTCATAATTCTGTCTGTAGCCGGCCGTAGTTATTTGGTTTTCAGAGGAGAACTCAAAAAACCATCTGGAACTTTTTCATGAAACTTCACAATTATGTTTATTTATATTTATGGATCTCATGAGCTGCCTTAGCGATCCTGGTTTTGAACAATTGACATGTCCAAGGAAACAAATGGACGTGGAGGCTGAGTGGTGCAAGGATGTGAAGGATAGACCAAAGGCTGCTCGGGATGGTGGGGGAAAAAAATACACCCCAAAAATTTAAAATTTCGTTTGCATTCTGATTCGTTGTGATTGATGAATGTGATTTCCTGTGAACCGGCTGAAGCACGGTTATGTTCTTTCAAGGCCTCGTATTAGTAGCTACACGTACGCACTCGTTCGCGGGGTGGATGAGACACGTGCTCCTTTTCACGCTCGCGCTCAAACTCAAAGTCTCCGCCGCGCCCTCCGGTCAGGTCCTAACCCTGCCGCTCTTTGATTGTGTATTTGTTATGCAGCGGTGAACAAATGCAATTGTGAATCTCATGGCCTAAACAATCAATCCTCCCCTCGTTGCGTAAATCCACTGGCTCCGGGCTCCAAAATGGTTAATTGCTGCAAATCAACTCGTCCAATCCCCCCGCTCGCACGATATAGCGCTCTATCTCTGACTCCGTCTCTCTCTCTCTCTCTCTCTCTCTCTCTCTCTCAGACGTGTGCGTGTTTTACGTCCACACACACACTCACGCACGCACGCACACGCACACACATACACACTTCATCCCACAATGTGAGGGGCTGCTGCAACCTTCACCTCGCTGAATGTAATACCAGGACTTAATGCATCTCCAAGGGTTTAGGTTGGGGGAGTTTATCATTTCAAAATCGTTAGTGGAAAAGAGAGAGAGAGAGAGAGAGAAGGAGAAAAAATTGATCGGGAGTGTGCTAGAAGTTGGGAGTCTTTGTTATCTCGAAAATCCTAATAAATCCTTCGTCTTTACAGCTTAAAGCGCGTGCAGTAATTTGAAGTTCATTAATCCCCCTCCTTTCTTTTTTTTTTTTTCTCTTAAAGAAGAAATGGTAAAGTTGTCTCCTGGTACCCGAGGTTGAGAAGGGAGAGAGGCGGTGGTTGGTGGTGTTCCTTTTCTTCCCCCTTTTTTCTTTTTAGCACGCCCCATCCCCTTGGTTTTTTTGTTTTTTTCCTTTTTGAAAAGTGGTTAGCAATGCCGATTATTTCTGAATAGGTAGTGGAAGCTAGGTTTACAAACGGTGAGGGTCGCCAGTCAGTTTCTGGAGCTCGCTGACGGTTGCCGGCGTGTTTTTTTCGGGAGCGGGAACCGCGGCGGCGCCGGCGGCGGCGGCGGAGACGAGGCGGACCGGCTCTGCTCCAAACACTCAGGCGGATCCTGGGCGTCCCGGTCTATCGCCTGTCGTGACCATGCTGTCCCTTTTCCTACCAGGCGACGTGGACCAAAAGCTTTCGCCGAGCCTCTACCCAATCTACCTGGTCCTGGGCGGCGTCGGGATACTGGCCTTCCTCGGAGTGGGGATGGTGGCCGCCCGAAAGCGCCGCCACGAGCACGGGCGCCTCTGGCTCCCCGAGGGCTTCAAGACCACAGAGACCAGCAAGAAGAAGAGGCGGGAGCCTGTCGGAGAGGATTCGGTGGGATTAAAGTAAGTTTGGGGCTCATTCCACGGCAGCGCTCGGTGTCACCGGGCGCCTGTTTCTTTTCGCGGGTCATGTGAAGGGGCTAGTTCTGAAGGGCAAAATGAGCGTGACTGGTGATCTGTCAAATTTAGAAAAAAAGGAGGGTTTTGCCCGGATCATGAACGATAATGATATGGCAGGTTTGGGTGCGCATTAATTGACTCGTCGGGCCGGAGGGGTGGGGTACGGAGTCAATCAATGCTTTTGTTTTTTTCGGCGTTCGCCGCACCATTAGTGGTTGAGGTGCTCGGATGAGATGGAGGCAGGAGGCTACGAGGGTTTTCACTGGGTTCTCTGCTGCTTCACCACAGGCCACTCAAAAACACTTCGGACATTTCACTCATGGATGACGCCCAGAACGATTGGGGCGAGGACGAGCCCTCGGATGCAAAGCGCTTCAGGGTAAGCAAACTGAGCTTTTTTTTTTTTTTTAAATATTATTTTCAAATTTATGCAGCAATTTCTGTAAAAAAAAAAAAACGACTTTAAAATTCTTTCAATGCCCAGATGGGATTTGGAAAATTCTCAATTGTGTGCATTTTTTCAAATTTTAATTATTATTTTTTTAACAGCCATTTGTCATCCACCTTAATTATGTTGTGATTCGATTCCCTGTCCCTGTTCTTTAGCAGTTTGACGAGCAGTCTATACTGGAGGTGGACGATCAGACCGACCACCGACAGTGGACGCAGCAGCACCTGGACGCCGCCGACCTGCGCATCGCCTCCATCGCTCCCACACCCCCCCAGGGCGAGATTGAGAGCGACTCCATGGACGTCAATGTCCGCGGACCAGGTGGGTTGAACTCTTTAACATATCAGGGAAATTGAAGGGGAGTTCTGTGCCGGTGGATGTGGATCTAAATTTGGTTAATTTTTCCCTTTGGCTGACTTGGTCGTCTCCATGAACAACACATATTATACTCTAAGAATTTACAAAGAATAACCAAATGTAATTTCAGGCAACTGTAATTTCCTCACAAGCTTTAATTGTGTAGAACTAATATTGATTTACTTGAGAAAGAAAATATTATATTTCTGTTTGTGAAACACTCGATAGTTTCCTCTCTTCAAAGGTTTTAAAAAATTATTAAAAGTGAGATAATATGAAAAAGAAAACTGTCTCGTTGGTAGAACTGCTCACAACGTATATGTGCCATAAGTTGGGAAAAATGGTTGATATTGATTTGTTTTAACTTTTTGAGTAAACAATTCTCGTAATAATGTGTGTGTGTCTATGAGTATTGATTCGTGCGGGGGGTGGGGAGGGTTTCTAAGGGAACATTTCACATTTCTTGTGTGTTCGTGTGTGCGTAATCGCGCATGTAGGAGTTGCTAAAGCCCCATGTCCTCAGGGTAAAGGATCTTCTTCAAAGCAGCCGCCTGGAAGCCGGGCGCCTGAGGGAAAACACTCATTCCTGATCAGATTAATCATTTGACCAGTAATGGGCCTTCTGCTTTCTTTTCCTATTCTACATTTAATTTTTTTCAAAACAACCAAATAAAGGATTCAATGCAAAAACCAAAATTTGTAATAAGTGCCAAATGTCCCAAAATCAAAGCTACAGGGTTAAGAACTTGAGAGCACACTTTCTCCCCCCGCCGGGGGATCGATGCACTTGAATCGACCAGAATCTGCGAGATCTGGGGCTTGCGATCCTTTTGAAGAGGAGAAAACCTATCCGAGCGACTGACAGTGCTGCCTCTCACAGTTGGATATGAATGTTTCGGTTTTGCAGCAGCCTAGCTTTAACAAGCCCCGGCCTCTATCCCCCCGGCTTCCCGTTCCCTCTGAAGCTTCTCCCGCGCCGAGGCCTTGATCAGAATCCATTATCGAAAAGAGAGCCGCCATGATTCAGCCCAGGCAAAAGTGTCAAATCCACATTTCGATTTGTTTGTTGCCTCTGTTTTGATCTGGCTGATGCTTTGAAGTGCAGGCTCTTCTCTTCTCAGTCGCAGTCTACCGGGGTCTTTTGCTGACCAGGCAGAACCCTCACCTCCTCCTCTCCCCCTCCTCTCTGTCCAGATGGATTCACGCCCCTGATGATCGCGTCCTGCAGCGGCGGAGGTCTGGAAACGGGCAACAGCGAGGAAGAGGAGGACGCCTCCGCCAACGTGATCAACGACTTCATCTACCAGGGCGCCAACCTCCACAATCAGACCGACCGGACGGGCGAGACCGCGCTCCACCTGGCCGCGCGCTACGCTCGCTCGGACGCGGCGAAGCGCCTGCTGGAGGCCAGCGCCGATGCCAACATCCAGGACAACATGGGCAGGACGCCCCTGCACGCTGCTGTGGCCGCCGACGCCCAGGGGGTGTTCCAGGTGGGTTCTCAATAGGCCATATGTATTCTTTGTTTAAGGTGGCAGAGTTATAGAATAGTATTTGTACTGAATTTAAGAAAGAATGAGTCAATTTATCGGTCAATTACTGTAAAAAAAATGGCAAACATTAGCTATTTCCAGCCTCCTAGATGTGATGATTTGATAATTTCTTTTCATTGTGTTTAAGATTGTTACTTAGACGAAACTTAAAGGGAAGTTGACACTTGTTTCAATTTATTTATTTTCTGTGTAGTTGTGGGCTAAAGAGTAAATTTGTCAATCCCCAGGAAGTTGTTTCATAAAATCAAATTATCCATAAACTATCGCAGACAAGAATGACCAGAGATTAAATTTAAGTGTGACATTTAAAGGAATGACATGTCTGTCTGTAGATTCTGATCCGGAACCGCGCCACAGACTTGGACTCTCGCATGCATGACGGCACCACGCCCCTGATCCTGGCTGCCAGGCTGGCAGTGGAGGGCATGGTGGAGGAGCTCATCAACTGCCACGCTGACGTCAATGCCATCGACGATTTCGGTAAAGTTTCACTTGTTTTCCGTCGATCGCACGAGCCACAAAATCATTACGACTTAGCGTTGGGGAAGGAACACTTCAGATTCAATGACTCTATTCTTTTTTTTCTTTTTTTTTGTCTTTTCAGGTAAGTCGGCCCTGCACTGGGCTGCTGCAGTAAATAACCTGGAGGCTGCTATCGTTCTACTTAAGAACGGTGCCAACAAGGACATGCAAAACAACAAGGTATGAAAACAATCCGTCTCTTCTTCCTCTTTCTACTGTAAAACATCTTTGATTCCCTGTGCATCTGCGAGTCTCCTGACGTGTTGTGTCTCCGTTCTCTCCGCCTCAGGAGGAAACACCTCTGTTCTTGGCCGCCAGGGAGGGAAGCTACGAGACCGCCAAGGTCCTACTGGAGCACTTTGCCAACAGAGAGATCACCGACCACATGGACCGGCTGCCCAGGGACATTGCGCAGGAGAGAATGCATCACGACATTGTGCGGCTGATGGACGAGTACAACCTGGTGCGAAGTCCTCCCATGCACGGCGGTTCGCTCGGCACCACGTTGTCGCCCCCTCTTTGCTCGCCCAACGGTTACCTGGGCAGCATGAAGCCCTTGCCCCAGGGTCAAGGCCACGGCAAAAAGGCACGCAAGCCCAGCGCCAAGGGCATCGGCTGCAAGGAGGGCAAAGACATGAAGGTGAAGAAGAAGAATTCCCAGGACGGGAAGTCGGGGAACCTCCTGGACAGCTCGGCTGTTCTGTCGCCGGTTGACTCGTTGGAGTCTCCGCACGGCTACGTCTCCGACGTGGCCTCGCCGCCCATGATGACTTCACCTTTCCAGCAGTCGCCGTCGATGGCCCTGAACCACCTGCAGGTCATGTCTGACCCGCACCTGCCCGTGAACCACATGGTGATGCCGAACAAGCAGGAGCTGGCTCGCATGCAGTTCGACCCGCTGCCTCCCCGCCTCACCCATCTGCCCGTGTCCGGCTCCGGTGGCCCGGGCGCCATGAACGGCCAGTGCGACTGGCTGTCCAGGATGCACGGCAGCATGGGCCAGCCGGGCCAGTTCAATCCCATGAGGGGAGGCCCTGGCGGTCAGGGAGGCCTGCACCAGGGGGGCCAGCACGGGATAATGACCGCCCTCCACAACGGCCTGTCTCAGATGATGACCTACCAGGGGATCCAGGGCACCAGGCTGGGGCCGCAGCCGCACATCCTGCAGCAGCAGGCGCAACAGATGCAGCAGATGCAGAACCTCCAGCAGCTCCAGCAGCAGCAGAGTATCCAGCTGCAGCATCAAAACTCAAACCCCACCAACAGCCAGAACTTCATCAGCGGTGAGCTGAGTTCTCCGGAGCTCCAGCCGGGCACGGGCGGCTCCAGCATGCCCATCCACACCATCCTGCCACAGGAGACCCAGATCATGCCCTCCTCCATCAGTCAGTCAATGGCCAGCACCCAGTTCCTCACCCCGCCCTCCCAGCACAGTTATTCGGGCCCCATGGACAACACCCCAAACCACCAGGTCCAGGTGCCCGACCACCCCTTTCTAACGCCCTCGCCGGGCTCCCCTGACCAGTGGTCCAGCTCGTCTCCTCATTCCAACCTGTCCGACTGGTCCGAGGGCATTTCGAGTCCGCCGACGAGCATGCAGTCGCAGATCGGACACATACCTGAACAATTCAAATAAATCGCATGTATCTTTTGTGCCCAGATGAGCTGCTCTCTATTTTTTTATGAAGAAAAAGGCACTCTGTGGGGGAAAAAAAGAAGAGAAAAAAAGGGCAAAGCTGTAAACAAGATTTAATAGGACTTTTTTTATACGCTTTCATACTAACAGCTACACCTGTTTTTTCATCCATTCTTTTTTATTTATTAATGTCTTTATTTATGCGCATTGCCTGCTTACAGAAATTTTGGGGGGATCCGTGGTGTTGGGTTGTACGCAGGACAGAGACTTTTTCTTTTAGAGAGACTCTTTTCTTTTAGTTCTCTTTTTTTTCTGCAGTGAAGTCGCAGCATACACACTGGGTATTTATTTCCTTGAGGACTTTTTAATCTTTGCCTTTTTTTCACATGATGTCTCAATCTTTTGTTTATATCGTGTCATTATTTCTTTTTGTATAATCTTGTTTATAAAGAATTTTTTTTTGGATTAAGGGGCATTTTATAGAGCACATTTATATGTTTCAGTGTTATTTTCAATTTTGTTGTAAGCGTGGGGAAAATGTTCTAGTCGGTTTGATGAGAAAGCAAGTTGCGAAAAGTTGTTATTTCATGCACAAGTCCTTTCCCCCCTTTTTTGACTATTATGTGATTCTTAGTTACACTCTAGAGTTGTGTACATTTCTTGAATCAGAGGAACGGCATTACGTTGCACCTCTGGGTTGGATCGCGTTCATACGTGGAGATGTGGTGGAGATGTGATATGGTGTACAGTACACAGCCATCTCGGAGATGGGCGGTTAAAGACAGGATTTGAGCGTCTGCTGGTCCTGTGGTGTTGGAGAACTGGCCGGTCGGCCACAGTGTATGTTGTTGTCCCGAGGGAAAAAGGAAAACGTCATTTCCCCCTGTCCCTCCTATTAGTTTGAGCCTATGGCTGTGTTCTTCCTTTTTGTAAATATGTTCCCGTGTAAGCAAGATTTTGTTTAAGAAATCTGATGTCTTAAGCATGCAATTTTTGATAGGTCTCGCGCCAGTCAACAGCCTCTAAAAATATCAAACAGAACAGAATATATATATATATTTTGTATTTTTACTGTCCCTTATGCATAAAGAAATTTGAACTATATACAAATAGATACAATATATTGTAAGGCAACATTTTTCTCATTAAAAAGAAGAAAAAAAAACATTAATAAATATTGAAGTTTTATAAACTGATATTTATTTACTGTTCTGCAACACGTACAAATCCACTGAGGCATCCATCTGTGTATGTTATGTTTTGTTACACTTTGATGAAATGAAAAGAAGTTGTTGGATAAGTTCTCAGCTGTGTTCCTCATCAATGCTTTGTAAGAAGCTCCCCGGTATAATTTGCAAAAAAACCCCACATAAGGTTGTAGTGAAATTGTAATATCTGTAATATGTTTCCTTCCTCTCATAAATTTATGATTTGCAAGAAATGTATTTTACCTTTTCATTTTCTATCTGTACAAAATGTTTCTTGTTATAATAAAGGGCACATGTGTGTCTTAAATGAAGAGACATGTCTTTTGTGTTATCTTTGAGGAAAACAACATAAAGTCACATTCTAAATTTCTATCTCTCAACAGGGTAAAACTGAATATGTTTTTAGATCAAATGGGACCTTTATTTTCAACATACAGTAGCAACTTATTTAATAATTGTATGTATGATAGGCAGACTGTCATTCAATGTAGTATGTCTCCATCTAGTGGTACACATTTTTTCCTTTAATGTCACTATTCATTTACTTAGGTCCAGTTGCATCATCCATGCATACCCGTTGAGTTACTCTGAGGTTCTTCAAGCTTTCCTATTTATATTGAGTTAAGTTTCTTTTATGATTTTCTACAGGATAACAAATGAGAATAAGATCAGATGCCAAGTCTGCTGTGTGATCTTTTAATTGAACAACTTTCTGTTATCTACAATTTAACTATGATTACATTTCTAACCTATAGTTTAGTCTGATAATTGATTAGTTATTGGGTCTGTAAAATGTAAAATGACAAAAATGGACCCAAATTGACTGTAAATGTCGATCTCCTGTCCATTCAATAGCCCCACATATTCTGGTTGCAGTTGTATAAAACAAAGAAAATTACAAAATTCTTACAACAAATGAGCTGAATCAATAAATTCTTTGCCATTTTAGTTTTAGAAATAAATTGCAAATTCATTTTTTTGACTAATCATTGCAGCTCTAGATAAAAAAAAAATCATTTAATTTAATTTGAATCTAATCTAACGTTCTGTGATTGTCTACTTGTCATCTAGACAGGCTGAAAGAAAGTGTAGATGTGGGGCTCTCACACATCTAATCCATAGGTGTTGGCCTTCAAAACTGTGAATGAGTTTTATATAGAGTGATTTGCAACAGCATACTTACATGAAAAGTGCTCTATAAATAAAATTTCTTTTTTAATATTATTATTATTATTATTATTATTAACTGTACACCCAACAGTTTGCCTTCAATGAAAAAGGCTAAACAATAAGTGGGATAAAAAGGTTGCTGTATATATTTTATAATGTACAATTATTAATAAATATTATAAATTGCAAGCCTTCTGCTGTTGAATGATAACATTTCGTGAGATAATAACTCGGTATTTGTACATTTTCAATCGGCGTCTTGTAGTATTTTCCATTGATTGAAAAACAAAGAACTACGACTCCCATGATGCACCGCGCTGCAAGCAAGTTGAAGTTCAAAGTTCAAACATTACAGTGAAAACAGGGTTCTCGTTGGCTGGCTGGCAGCTCGGTGGTGTCAACAGTGGTGGGGGGAAGATAACAAACAGACTCGGGGGAGCAGTGGACACGTCCAGTCGGTTGCCACCGCACCGAAAACCGGCCGAGGAGACCGAAGATGTCCCTCAGCTAGTCGGCGGCCGCTCTCGCTCCGTTGTCGGGCAGGATTTCAACAACAGACCGAGACGGCTAGCCGGGGTGCTAACGTTAGCACGCTAGCTCGCTAGGGAGACTAGGCTAGGCTAAGCTTAGCTAAGCTAACGTCACCGGACCGGGTGCTTCCTTCGACCCCCCCCCCGCCCGAGGGGAAAGACCGCGGCTATGTTCGTCCAGGAGGAGAAGATCTTCGCCGGCAAAGTGTTGAAGATACACATCTGCACCGTGGACGGCACCGAGTGGCTGGAGGAGGTGACGGAGGACACCACGGTGGAGAAGCTGAAGGAGAAGTGCTTGAAACATGTAAAGTGTTTGTGTCGCCTGTCTCTCCCCTGTTGCTCTTTTATGTGCTGTCATTCCTCTGGGTGGGAAGGGGTGTCACAGTCTAACATGTCCTCTGTGTAAACTGCCAGTGTCAGTGTCACTGGATTTGTATTTATAGTAACCGGGTAGACTTCGCTATTTATAATTCAGCAGTGTGGCTGGCTGCCCCCTCTCATCTGGGCTAGCTGTGGAGCTAACAGTCCCCTGGCTGCCCCCCCCCCCCCTTCTGTGTCTGCAGGGGCATGCTGCTTCTCCAGCCTGTCTATTATTACACAGCTCGGTTCCCTCTTCTCCTTCTATGGCCTAAACAGTAGAATCTCCTAATGCTGCTCTAATGTGGGTTATCTCGTGACAGCATGGGACAATGCACAGATTGTGACCGCAACACATGGACACATGAAGTTGAAAATTAATATCAGATTTGAAACATAACAAAACCAAAACAACGAGTTGGTTTGTCGTCTTTTGATTATGGGATGCGTGAATATTGTTTTCATTGATAATTTAATTTGTGTGACAGTTCAGGAAATAATGAGAAAAGTGTTGCCACAAAGTCTCAGATTAGGTTTGCAACTGGTTTGCATCGTCTTTTCGAAAGACGGGAGAATAATCTGCAACTATTTTTTTAATAATGGATGATCATTGAAAGTTATCCAAGCAAAAAAATCGGTCGCAGAAGCTGCGGTGGATATTTTTTCACTGTCTGTTAATGACAAAAATAAGAAAAACAAGTGTTATTTGTAGTTACGGTGTACAGAAACAAGTTTGCAGAAAAGCACCAAGTTTTTACATTGGTGATGATTTTTTTCTGCTTGACATTTGAGTTGCCAATAATTGACAGAAAAATTAATCCGTAACAATTTTTGCAATCAATAAGCTGTAGTTGAAAGTCAGTCAAGATTATATTGTTTTAAAAGTATTATTAATTACTTTAGTTATTTATCAGTTATGTGTGATAATAACAGTAATGTGAGAATTTGCTGCTCGTCAGTTCCATAATGTTTTAAATTTAGTTTATTGATGTTTTCAACTGTTATTAAGACAAAAAACATGAAGATGTGAGTTTGTCTCAAATTGTAACATGCTCTACAGCAAGTGAATACTCCAGTAGTTGATTGTCTGATTGAAGGATGATGAAAGTTATTCATAATTACAGGCCTGTTATTCAATTCTTGTTTCTGAGCTGGCATGTGTGTTGTGCTTGTTTTGCAGTACGTACATGGAAGTCTAGAAGACCCCAAAACGCTCACCCATCACAAACTCATATACGCTGCTACAGAAAGAGTTCTCACCGACACTAAAACAGTCGCTGATGAAAACCTCAAAGACAAAGGTGCGTGACGTGACCCCCTTTTGTTTTTGATAGCAGTTTTGAGATTAATAACAAAAATAACACTGTTGTCCATGAGCTTGAGGGTGTCGAACATGTGTGTTGTAGACGTTTTGCTGCTCATAAAGAAAAGACCACCGCAGACCCCTCCGAAGACGGCAGATGTTAGTTCAGATGAAAAGGTAGAGCTTGTGCGACTTTCTGTGAAGATTTTAAAAAAGCATGTCCTTTAATTTTTTTCAAATTTTTGCAAAACCTGTATTAGAAAAGTGGGGTTATTATATTGCCTGCTTCTTATTAACCTTTCACGATGGTCTTCACAGAAGAAGCAAGACAACAAAGCTCCAGACAAAGATGCTATCCTGAAAGCCACCGCCAGCCTGTCCACGCGCCACACTGACCGCACTGTCACGCAGCACAATATCAGAGATGTGAGGATCGCAACATCATGAATATTTCAATAATTTTAAAAAAAAAGTATATTTTGTGAATCCAATTTTTATCTGCTCGTATTGATTTGTGAATGATTCCGCGTTGTATTTGTGTCTTTCCAGTTTCAGACTGAGCTCCGAAAAATCCTGGTTTCTCTCATTGAAGTCGCCCAGAAGCTTCTCGCCTTGAACCCCGACGCTGTTGAGCTCTTCAAAAAGGCCAATGGTAAATCATACAAGTCTACATCCATAATCCTACAGTCAGGAGGATGATGGAATATGATTTTTGCCAGACACAGTAAAAATCTGTATTTATGCCACCGAAGCAGTAGATGAAATCGTCTCGTTAAAATAGCAAAAATTCAATAATACATCCTGCCACGAACGCTTGAGACTGCTGATGATATGAAATATTGTCGGGTTTTTGTTACCATCAAGCTCAGCGCAGTGAACCTCATTTAGAATATTTGTTTTAAATAACTGATCCTGACAGTTTCCACATATTGCCCAGTGTAAGATTACAGTCGTCTGATCAGTTGCTGTTCCTGTGTCTTTGTAGCGATGCTGGATGAAGATGAAGAGGACCGAGTGGATGAGACGGCGCTTCAGCAGCTCACTGAGATGGGTTTCCCCGAGAGCAGGGCGATCAAAGCTCTCAGGCTGAATCAGTGAGTCAGAACTTGTTTACTGAACACTCACGACTCAAAATAAGTCCGGACCACATGCACAGTATTGTTATTGAAATATGTTTTGACTAAATTCATTAGTTCTTGGTGCACTTGACAAAAATCCTATCTTTTTGCAGCATGTCCGTGACCCAGGCCATGGAGTGGCTGATTGAACATGTAGACGACCCCTCCGTAGACACACCACTACCAGGCCAGGACTCTTCTGGAGGAGCAGCAGGAGCCACAGCGGCCGCCACACCTGGCCCTTCCGCCTCCGCGTCTGCCTCTGCCTCCGTGTCTGCCTCTGCGTCTGCCTCGGCTTCTGTCTTGGCCTCGGCTTCTGTCTTGGCCTCAGCCACCGGTCCGAACCTCCTCCGCAGCCTCTCCAGCCAGTCGAGCACAGACGAGAGCAGCAGGCAGGACGAGCTCACAGAGATCTTCAAGAGGATCCGCAGGAAACGGGAGTTCAGACCGGACTCAAGAGTGGGTGGCTTTATCCATTTAGAAACTGAATTTCGCACTCTGACTATGACTTCCTTTCTAGAACTCATCTCAGAGCTCACACCTGCTGTGTTGAAGACAGGGTTATGTTTACGCACATATTCTGCTAGTCTCTTGTCTATTCGGACAGTTTTTTCCAATTTCCAACATTACTGATTATACGTAAGATATTTATCTCCACCAATCCCACAGACAGGGCAGATACAAGACAGACTCCCAGTGCAATAACAGAATATTGAAACATGCGTTTATCAGAATAAAATATTGTAGATATGTTTCTGCATAGTTGTTATGAAGTTATCCCACATAACTTTGTGTCTGTTCGCAGGTTTCTCACTTCCCTAACATAGCTTAGTTTCTGCAGGAATGCTGCATGTCCAAAAATAGAAGAGTGATTAAAACCCCATCCAAACACTTCCACTGTAATTATTATTAATTTATCTAACATGGCTGCCATCTGAACAGCTGTAACTCTTCTTTAGGTGCTTATTCTGCTTCGCACAGATAAAGCTTTCTGTACCCGAGACACTTTGCCGGGCTCCGTAAAACTGCGTACGTCGTTGTAATTAGAACTGAACAAACAATACTTTTTTTCTTTGTTTCCGCAGGCTGTCATCGCCTTGATGGAGATGGGCTTTGATGAGAAGGAGGTGGTTGATGCGCTCAGAGTCAATAACAACCAACAGGATGCTGCGGTATGTTTACACATCCATGACGGGAGTTGGGGTTTTTTTGCCGTGTTTGAGCTCATACTGGAAAAATACAACAGTGCCAGATTTGAGAAATGCCTCTGTAAGGCTGTTAGTAAAAAATATATGTCTGTAAGATATTGTGTCAAGCGCTTTGGGGAAAATTTGGGATTTTGGGCTAATTGACTGGATGTGATTTGACTTTATGAATGTTTTCTTGACATGGATGTTTTCACAAGCCTTGTTTGGCCCATTGCTGTCATTTTACACTAAAACAATTCAAAACCTGACAAAGCTGTACTTAGTTTAAGACTAATAATCCAAAAGAACTGCTGTGTCATGGTATGGAAATACAATTGAGACACTGTTCTCTAGTTGAACCTGCACTCTGGCCTCCATAACGATTTGTCTCGCTGTTTTTTTTCTCCCCGGGCAGTGCGAGTGGCTCCTGGGAGACAGGAAACCTTCTCCGGAAGATCTCGACAAAGGCATCGACACCAACAGCCCGCTGTTCCAAGCCATCCTGGAGAATCCAGTGGTCCAGCTGGGTCTAACCAATCCCAAGACTCTGTTAGGTACAGTCTAATCCCAAATAAGCACCAACATAGGTGATGTTATAAACAACCTAAGAAAAATCTGTGAAATCACAGGAAAATTTAATCCCCAAATAATATGAAAACCTTTTTCTCACATTTTTTTTGGTTATGTGCGGAAGCTCTGTAAAATTGACCTTCTGGGGAAGAATGTTACTTTTTCACCACGTAATACAAATCATGAATTAATGTGAATATGAATTAATTTCATACCACAAAATAATTGCACAAGAGTCTGCTTGGCAGCTTTTACAGCAGCCCCCCAAATAATATGGGGTTATGCTTATCTTCCAATAATATGGAAGATAAGCAGATTTACAGGCTGCTGGTTTTGTGAAAGGACACATACTTTGGCTCATATTCAGTTTCATAGTTTTAATTTGGGTTATTACTTGAAAAGGTTTAACTGCTCACATTTTCAGTAAACAACAGTTTCCTCAGACTGTTCTTTCCTGCAGCTCCTCTTTTCAGCTTCTGTATGAAACACTTGCTTTAAGTTCCTGTCTCTTTAAGGCCCCTCCCTCCCGATGAAGTCCAGTCTGCTCTGATTGGCCAGCTGGCCCACTCTGTTGTGATTAGTCAATCGCTTCCAGCGCATGTAGAAAGTTTTCTCGCCGTTACTTTACCCGGCTTTGTTGGGGGCGTGGCGCTAGAGCAGTGTTTTCTGTCGGGGAGAGGAGCTCCCTTTACCACGGACTTTGCAGACCTTTAACATACACAAGAAAAACTATACAACATACTAGAGGGGAGGGAAAAAACAAAAAATATTTCTCACTAATGTGTCTTTTGTGTGTGCGCAGCGTTCGAAGACATGCTGGAGAATCCTCTGAACAGCACCCAGTGGATGAATGACCCTGAGACTGGCCCTGTCATGCTCCAAATATCCAGAATCTTCCAGACCCTCAATCGCACATAGAGCCTTCTGGTGACCCCTGTGTGTGACTGTGGCAGCTTGTGTGTGTGTGTGTGTGCGTGTGTGTGTGTGTGCGTGCGTGCGTGTGTGCGTGCATGCATCTCGGTAGAGACACAAGAATTGTTTTTGCCTTGACAAAGACAAAAGCTGGAGGAGTCAAAGTATGAATTAAGATGTTATATATATACATATATATATATATATAACTATTTATAACAATTCAGTGAAACACTTATACGAAACAAATGTTAACATAAACATTATTATTACTGAAATAAATAAAAAAAGAAGATATTTACTATGTTGTTTTTACATTTTAATGAGAAAAATTTATAGTCGAGACAGACATGATTTATTTGATATCATTTCTCCATGTGCAAAAATGACATCAGAAATCAATTTAATGTTTACAGTTCGAATACAACTGTTCTTTTTGTGTGTGTGCGTGTTTTGCAATATTTAAATTATCAATTACAGTTCTGTCCATCTGTTTAAATTGTTCCATTTTATCAGTGGTGAATGTGCGGGAGACCTCTGTCCCCCGTCATGTTTTTGTTTTTCCTCTCCCTTTTTTTGTTGTCTCGTTCTCATCAAAAATACCTTCTCATGATTGAAAGAGAGGCCGGTGGATGTTTGTTGAGCTCATTGAAAATGGGATCTCAGACGCATCATCGCCTCCCTCCACTCACGCCTATGACATCTCTCTGTGCGTCAACCTGCTTAAAAAAAGAGGAGAGAACAATTTTTGTCCTTCAGTTTCTTCGAGAGTATTTATTTAACTTTCTTGCCTTTTTTTTTCGAGGAGAGCTGTACACTAAACTGTATATGTGTCCGAGTCATGTTTTTACAAGAAAAAACGATATATTAGACTTGTTTGTTTTTATTGTCAAATGTGCTCTTGAATGTCATATTATCATCATCGCGTTTCATTTGGCACCTGGTGACGTGTGTGAATAGCGCTCACTTGCAGCGGCCGAGAGGTAAAAGAAGTGTTCGTCTCTCAAAAGGCTGTAACAGGATGTTAAACGGAGCTGAATCTAAACCCTAAAAGGGATTTGCCTTTTTTAAAAATCTTTAATCTGAATTTTGAAGATGCACGCTCACTCCGGAGATGCAAGCTTTTTTTTTTTTTTATTACACCCAACAAATGTTTGTGTTCTGGTTTACTTTTTTAAATTTTTTTTCATTTGAGAGCAATGAACATTTAATGCTGTCAAACCAAACCGTCACTATATAACCTGCCTCCATCAAAAAAGAAGAGAAAAAAACAACAACAACAAACCTGTGTTTCTGTGCAATAGCAAGGACTTCTGTTGAAAAATAAACAAAAATGATTTGAGTGTTAGAGATGTGTTATACAAGATTAGCCTTTTGCATTGAGCACTTGAAATCTCCGGCGACAACAAGGTGAACTTTTTCCCTCCTCGCTGTACACGGGGAGTTAAAAACCATATGGAGGATTGTGTGGTTTTGCCAAGGTTTTGAGTGTTTTTAATTCAATATTTTAAAAAATGTGGTATTGATGTGACTTTCTGCTCAGGGAGGCTGAGATTGTTTTTTCTTAAACCGGTCGTTTACGGCGAACCCCTGCTCACCACCAACCCCCCTTTTTTTAGTTTGGCTTCTGAAAAAATGGCTTTAACTAAACCGTGTAAAGAACGTTTACTTGTGTACAAGAGCACCACAGGTCATGGTTTTGTAAATGCAATATTTGAAAAATATTTAAGTGTTTTTTTTAGAGAGAAGTGTTTGTTCGAACTGTGTATTATTACATTATTTATATCAGAGCCAAACTAGTTACTTCTCTGTTTTTGTTTTTCTCCCTTGTTTTTATTTATAACATTTTTAGCAAACCTCAAAGCTAATCTGCAAATGTGAACAAGTTAAATGATTCAAATGTTGTTTTTACAAACCATTATAAAATGTGCTTATGGGAAAGGTCACAGATTGGAGGGGGATTTCCACACAAGCCTCTGGAAAGCTTGTCCGGACACCTTTCTGCACTGTAGCGGTCCGTTATCAAGTAATCAACTGTCTCACCATGTCCGTGCTTGGGATCGGTATGCATACAAATAATCTCCCTCCCATAATATCTTGAAACAAACATTGGGAGGACGCGCGTGCGAAGAGAGAGAGAGAGAGAAAGACACGTCCACGGGGAAATGCTGGCGTCTTTTGAAAACGGTCACCAGGAACAGAGAAGAACAAAATTAACTTTAATGCCGAAGGGACGGTGACGAGTTTGTCGGGAGTCACAGGTTATTGTTTTCACTCAGCTTTCATGCCGGACTGTCCCAGATCAACAACCTATGCAATATACTCTCTCACAGTCTGTTCATCCAAACGGCCACCGTGGCTACTGGCGTCTGAAACACTATTGCATTAAAGTTATTTTTCGTGGCCGTATTCTTGTGTTGTTTTTGACAGACCAAGAGGCCAGCCAGGAAAATCCACTTATTCGTGATGCAGAAAAGTGTATACTTGGAATGGATAATTTTGAAGCAAGTGTTGTTGTACATATAGTCATTGTATCTACATGGAACACTATACAGATATTGTGTAAAAGCCTCACATAATTAAATTGATACTGAATTATACGACCTTAAGTATTTTCATTTAAAAATTGGATAGAAAAGTAGGAGTTTCAGCTACAAAAATATACACCAAAGCTTAAAAATCAAGTAGTTAAAGAGATGACAACACTTGTTTTATGCCTGCATTGTTTAACTTTAATCATGTTTCAGGATTGTGTGCTTTCATTGTAATGTATGTGCTCTAGATCCAAATTGTACTTTACAGAATATTTTACAATTCTTCCCTTTAATGTATTGGCTTTACCATATGAATTTCTTTTTTTTCCCTTTTCCCATCTTTTTAAGATTGGCACACTTCATAATCTGCAAATTCTTTTCAATCGATGTCTGCACTAGTACATGTGAATATTAATTTTAACCTGCGACAGTATTGTCGCACTTCTAAGAAAACAGTCAAACAAATTATAAATCCTTATTAAAAATCACAAGGTAATTTCTTCAAAAGGAAGTGGGAATAATAAACTTGTGAACTAATTATGACAAAATCAAAATCCAGATTTTACAATGTCATAAAATATTGTCTTTAATTAAAGCCAAGGCTCACAGCTCAATCTTGACACTTAAAAGTTGAAAAACAGATGAGGAATCAGTCAGAACCCAGTAAGGGTTGGGAAAAAATAAAATTGTTAAATACATGGTTAAAAGATTTTTTTTATAGTTTATTTAAAGCCCCAGTGTGTGATTTTTGTAATTTTCTGGCAGCATATGGTGGTCAAGTTGCAAACCGCAACCAACTGAGCACCTGACAGGGAACACTTTATGGTGGTGCACCGCTGACTCCATTTCCACGCGACTGCGACGTATCGTGGACCATGTTGTGCAACAACCGTATTGAACACGACGTAGCAAACATGGAGACTCACACGGAGGTCGGGTCCACCTCATGTTACTATATTGAACTCATTCAAAGTTGACGAAAAAACATTGGTTCTTTGATGCAGGTCATTATACAGATATGAACACAGTTATGGACAATATATTACATTTCTGTGAATAAGTTCTTCTAAATATTACACACTGTAGCTTTACGATTTTAGGTCAACAACAACTCACTTGAGACCCTTACAAGTTAAATCCATTCTTGGGGGTTCCCGTGTGCATGGCTGAGCTTCTCATACTTGTTTTGGAGGGCAGTGTGACTTTTGAGCAGCTCACGGATAATAGAGTGAATGTGGCAATGCCTCCTGCCTAGATCTGCGTATTCCTCTTGCAGCTTGTGTCCAGCCTTGTTTGCCTCGTCCATGTACAATTGCTTCTCCTTCATCTTGAGTCCGGTGTCGTTGTACTGCCAGCGGAGGGCGTTCTCCGCCCTCTGGAGGGCTGTGGTGAAATGATGTCGCTCCTCCAGAGATTTTATTTGCTTGATCAGCGCCTCCTTGAGCTCAGCCTGGTACTTCTGACATGTGGCCCTTTCTCTTTCGAGAGCAGAGGCGTTCTCGTTGGCTCTCTCCCTGTCTCTTTCAAGAGCAGAGGAGGTTTCTATTGCTCTCCCCCTTTCTCTTTCAAGAGAAGAAGCCGTTTGATTGGCCCTCTCCCTTTCTCTTTCAAGAGCAGAAGCGGTTTGATTGGCTCTCTCCCTTTCTCTTTCAAGAGCAGTGGCGGTTTGAGTGGCTCTCTCCCTTTCCTTTTCAAGAGCAGAGGCAGTTTCTTTTGCTCTCTCCCTCTCCTTTTCAAGAGCAGAGGCAGTTTGATTGTCTCTCTCCCTTTCTTTGTCTAGAGCAGAGGAAGTTTGATTGGCTCTCTCCCTTTCTCTTTCAAGAGCAGAGGCAGATCGATTGGCTCTCTCCCTTTCCCTTTCTAGAGCAGAGGAAGTTTCTTTTGTTCGCTCCCTTTCTCTTTCAAGAGCTGAGGCAGTTTGGTTTGCTCTCTCCCTTTCTTTTTCGAGACCAGAGGAAGTTTCTTTCGCCCTCTCCCTTTCTCTTTCAAGAGCAGAGGCAGTTTCTTTTGCTCTCTCCCTCTCCTTTTCAAGAGCAGAGGCAGTTTGGTTGTCTCTCTCCCTTTCTTTGTCAAGAGCGGAGGACGTTTGATTGGCTCTCTCCCTTTCTCTTTCAAGAGCAGAGGCAGATCGAATGGCTCTCTCCCTTTCCCTTTCTAGAGCAGAGGAAGTTTCTTTTGTTCGCTCCCTTTCTCTTTCAAGAGCTGAGGCAGTTTGGTTGGCTCTCTCCCTTTCTTTTTCGAGACCAGAGGAAGTTTCTTTTGCCCTCTCCCTTTCTCTTTCAAGAGCAGAGGCAGTTTGATTTGCGCGCTCCCTTTCTCTTTCAAGAGCAGAGGCAGTTTCATTTGCTCTCCCCTCCAAGACAGCTCTTTGTATCTTTTCCAGATTTAGGGCATTTTCAAGTTGGGCCTGTCTTGTCTTGCTCTCCGACTGCTGTGCTTTGAATTCATCTATCTTGTATTGGAGCTTAGCAATGGAAGCTTGATTCTTGCAGATGATATCAACTTTCTGTGATATCATTTCTTCACAAGAGCATGTGCTGTCTTTAAATATTATGTCATTTTTTGCCTCCATGGCCCTAAATTTTGCCCTGATGTCCTCGTTCTCCATCCTGAGAGTTTGCATTTCGTACATCGTGCTCTCTGGGTCTGCTGCGGCTTGCTTCTTCTTCTTTAATTTACATGCTCTCAAGAACTGAGCTCTCACCTTCTTGACCTCTTCCTCAAGTCTGCTACAAGCTTCTCTGTCTTCCTGGTGCTTTTTTTGTGCCAGCAGACTCGTATGCAGGGAATCCTCGAGTTCATCTTGTAGCCTTTTGTTCTCAGTAGCCAGTTTTTGAATTTCCAGAGTCAGATGAACCAGTTCATCTCGGTTCTTCTGCTGCTCAAAGACAGAAGCCTCATTATTTTGACATGCTATCAAGAACTGAGCTCTCACCTTCTTGACTTCTTCCTCAAGTCTGCTACAAGCTTCTCTGTCTTCCTGATGCTGGTTTTGAGCCAGCAGACTCGTATGCAGGGAATCCTCGAGTTCACCTTGTAGCCTTTTGTTCTCAGTAGCCAGTTTTTGAATTTCCAGAGTCAGTCGAACCAGTTCATCTCGGTTCTTCAGCTGATCAGAGACAGCAGCCTCATTATTTTGACATGCTATCAAGAACTTAGCTCTCTCCTCCTTGACTTCTTCCTCAAGTCTGCTACAAGCTTCTCTGTCTTCCTGATGCTGCTTTTGAGCCAGCACACTTGTATGTATGGAATCCGCGAGTTCACCTTGTAGCCGTCTGTAATCAGAAGCCAGTTTTTGGATTTCCTGAGTCAGATGGACCAGTTCATCTCTCTTCTTCTGCTGCCCAGAGACAGCAGCCTCACACTCCTTCTGGAGATCATGGTTTTTTGCTCGTTCCTCTTTAAGGTCTGAAGCCCACTGGTCATCTTTCTCTTGCAGCAAGGAAATGGTATTGTCTTTGACTGCAATGCTACTTTGAAGTTTTTGAATGCTGACCTGAAGGGATTTAATTTCATTGTCTTTTTCAAGATTTCCCTGGCTCCGCTTATTGAGTTCATCTTTCAGTTCGTCGATGGACTGTGTTGCTTGAATGAAAATGTCACAATTCCACTGCAGCTCAATTTTAAGTTTCTCAATCACATCTTCGTTCTCTTTCAGATCAGCTGTCATATTGGTCATTGTGGTCATTTGCTTCTGAAGCTTTGCATATCCGAGCTGGTAGTCTTCAGCTGACTTCTGAAGATCAGCCATTCGTGCCTGTGTGACCTCAAACTCTGCACTAAGACTGTCCTTTTGGGCTTGTTCATTCTTCAAAGCTTTTGCAAGAGCGTCTCTTTCTTTTCGCTCCTGCTTCAGGGCTTTTTCCTTCTTATTTTGATCTCTTTTCATTCTCCACAAGTCCTCTTCAAGAGCAACTCTGGCTTCTCTTTCCATCTGCAGGGCTTTTTGTAGACCATCAAATTGCGTTTCATCCCATTCATCATCCTGCGAAAGATAAATCTATTATAAGTTTGTTACTCATTCCTGTTCATTCTTGAACGGTGTAGCCAAACAAAATTAACAGGATCGAGGGATAATAATCACATGCAGATAGCACAGAAAAAATATTTATATTGTTTAAGTGTTGGCCATGTATATATAAACTTACGTGAGGGAGCTCGTCAGAGCAGTAGGTGTCACTACCATGCTCATTCTCCTTCTTCTTCTTCTTCTTCTTAATCTTCTGAGTCTTCTCCTCAATCGCATTAATTTGAGTAAAAGTTAATATAGGAGGAAGTGGCTTTAAAATGTTCAGCACCTCCATGACAAAAAACTTTTTTTAAAATCTCCCCTCAAAAAAAGAGAAAAAGAAATGCCTTCACCTTACTGAGCATTCATTTTGAATTAAACCTGGATGAAACCTGGCTTTTAATACGCTAACTGTTACACGCGTCGACGATTAATGCCCAAAGAGTGTGCGCTACATGTAGTCAGCAAATGGTAGGAGCTAGAATGTGTCCTTTGAAGTGGTGATGACGCCATTGTGACATCATCCATACATGACATATTCAACATTCCAATTTAAGATGTCAGTTAAAGATATGTATGGATTGTCCTGTATTGAACTGGCACTTGGCAGAGCTAGAAAAAGTAAATTAGCCTATATTTCATTCATTATACAACAGTCCACTGCAGAAGATTTCCCGACCATATTTCAATCTGCATTTTCAGTTTTTCAAAAAAAACAAAATTTCAATGGCATTTTATTTCTGGTCATTAAAATACCAACAGCTATTGTTCTGACTGCACATACAGCCTGACAAAAAGAAAGAGAAAACACTCAAATATTACACCACATTTCACCACTAGATGGATTCATTGGCCAAAGTCACAAAAAAAAAAAGGGGAAAATGAAACATAAGTAAGAGTGAATTCCTGCTGGTATATTAAAGACAACTTTTAAAATACTATTCCCAAAGACCATTGTATGATTACGTGCGCAAACACTTTTTTCCACCCCATCTTCATCACACCATGATCAGTGTCCAAAGAAAATATTAGGGTGGACTTATTCCTACTGTTTAGTCAACTTGTTTTTATTTTCAGCTCGAGTAAAGAAATTGTAAAACTTAAAAAGTTAAGAACTGGTAACATTATTGACAGTTATTATTATAAGTCTTTCTAGTAATATAGTTTGGAAGATCAAAACCTCCCCATCACAAAGTTAGTTTCTTCCCTTCTGCCGTCAGCCTCATCAACAAGGCCCGGGACCTTCACTGACACCTCCAATTCCTTCCCCATGGACATTACACGTTATATTAACGCAATCCACCACACACACATTTAGCCATCTGTGACCCCAATATTTATTCTACATAGTGTGAATTTTTACTTCATTTCATTTGATCTTATTCTATTCTATTCTATTTTATTTTATTTTATCCTATATTCTTCTAATTGTATGTATGTTGACTGCTACATGCATCTAAATAACACCACAAAAAAAAAAATCCTCCAATGTAACCTGTTACCTACCTGGCAATAAAACCAAGAAATAAAAAAACCCCCTCTTTTTTTATACAGATATGTGACCTAAAAAAACGTATTATTGTTGGAATGCTGATTTTAATTGTCTGTGATTTGTGTGTTTTTGTGAAAGCACTTTGTGAAGCTACTTCTGAAAGGTGCTATATAAAATGACTATTAGTATTAGTACTATTATTATAAAACTGACTCTGATTCTGGAAGCTAATCACGCATGCGCAGTCGTCGCCCTGACGGAGGCTGGGGATGATAATTCCATGTCTATTGGGCAGAGGAGCGCGAACACACCGCTGGGTCTTGCTGCACAGCCCGAGCTCTCTCTCTCTCTGTGTGTGAGTGCCTCGTATCTAACATGAGGCATTAATACAGAGGTAGATTTCTTATTTATTTATTCAGAAGAGCCCGGGGACGTCGCTGGAAAGCTCGAGTTGCCGTGGAGCTGTTGTCACCCAGGCCGCGGGATCGGGGTCTTGTTGCTGGGAGGAGACCGCTCGGACTCTCCGCCTCCCCCCCCCCGGGCTAGCTCTGTTAGCCGGCTACGATGCGTCGCTGCGGCTGGCGTCTTCTCCACACGGCCGGCCCCTGGACAGCGAGGCGGGTCCTCGGTTGAGTCTTTCCACCGCCCCACCCGCGACTCGGACACACGCCGCCACACCGTTCCAGGTAGCGTGTTGCCGCGGCTAGCTAACGCCATTCACGGGGGCCCATGAACGCAGCGCCGCTCCAAGCTAACTGTTAGCACAGTTCGTTAGCATGGCCACTTGGCTAACAGTCACGTCAGGCAGCGAAATGTGCACTTTGTTGACCGACTGCAGTCCCTTCTGTAAATGAGACTAATACTCACTTACGTGAAAGAAAACACAGCTAATAGTTTTAATTAGCGGTTACCTAGCTTGTCCAACATGCGCGCTGTTAATGTCCGGTAATGGAAACATACTGGCAAGGTGGCGAGGAGTTGATGCCACAGGTAACATCACAATAAGGTTGACTTTTTGTTCTTGTGGAAAAGTTAAAGTTGAATTAATTTCATAATGTGTGTGTGTGTGTGTGCGCTTTTCCTCATCTTCATCCCGTCGTTATACACCAGCCTGTAATGAAAGAGTTTGACACAGGCATTTATTAGATCTACAAGTTTACCTGGCTTACTGCAGACAGTCTTTAATAATAATCATAATAATAATAAGATCACAATAATAATTTTATTCATACAGCACCTTTTAGAAGTAGCTTCACAAAGAATTATAAATCACAGACAATTGTAATCAGCCTTCCAACAATAATACTGTTTTCAGGTCACATATATGAATAAAAAATAAAGAGATGACATCACATAAAAGCAAGTGTATAGAAATGTTTTTTTTTTAAAAGTGACTTAAAAGAAGGCACAGCCAGCCTCATCTCCTCAGGCAGGCCGTTCCAAATGATAATTATATTCAATCGCATAATACAAAGATGATCCAATTTGATCAAAAAATAGTAAGTAAGCAGAGACCGGGCACAGACATATTACCCTGATATCTGTAAACATAACATTTACACACTTTAAGGAAGTCATTTTCCTCTGTCGGCAAATTCGAAGCTCTTTAGGTGTGAGTCTCTACTGGGAAACTGCAGTCGAGCGTTTTACTGCACAGTCTGAGATTCTCCATCAGTGTGAATAGTTATCAACAAGCCGTTAAAATTGCACTTTCTGTAAGTGGTTTTTGGTTCAAGTACCCAAATATGATCACTAAAGTCAAACCGACTACACATGCATTCTGTTCTTTGTGGACTGCTACAGCACACGATATGCTAAAGTTGTGTGTCTTCACTGACCCTGTCATTTGACATAATTAATGTGATCACGCCTGCCAGGATTCTACTTTGGTACTTAGGTCTCAACTGTTACATGGATGCAAGCCGCAATTGACTGAGTAAAGGGAGGATTGAGAGCAGACACCAAAACAATAATTTCCTCGATAATCAACAAACGCCAGGCGAGATGAGATGTAATTTAATTACATATTGAAAAATGACTCTAATGGGGCATCCAGCTACCCGCAACTTCGCAAGCAATACCATGGAGCTTTGCCATGTGGCATTTTGTGAATGGCTGTTTTTTGGCTGTGTCCCTTATGTTCCAGTGTAACTGTAACATCACGTTTACTTTTATTTATCTTTTCAAGGATGGATGTTGATTATTATGCTGGCGGGGACAGTACCAGGAGAAAAGTGGACCTGCCCGGGGTTGCAGAAGGCACAATGGATGTTACACCATTCGAGATGTATGACTCGGCGCGGGCAAAAATAGCCGCCAACCTCCGGTGGCTATTTGCTAAAGCCTATGGCATTGGTAAGTTATGTTAATGTATGTTAACGCTACACTTATACTGTTGACTGATTGACATTCATCTGTATAGCTTACTTGAAAATAACAGACGTATATCAACCGCTAGGGGCCAAAGAAGTTCACTACCATGGAATTTTGAGAATATTTTCCTCATATTCTCATAGTTATCTCAAAAATTCAGTTGTTGTTGTTGGAACAGTGTGTTTACTCTTCTCAACATTGTTATGGTCAGCAGATTGTGTGGAGCCTAAGTGTTGAACCATTGACAGCAAAAGTCCAAGAGAAAGAAATATTTGTTTATATGTGTGCACTCTGGCCAACACTAATTCCCTCATGACACTTGGCAACCGAGGCCTCCCCTCACTGACTCACCAGATCCGTCCATTCTTGTTGGGTGGCCAGTGGGATTGAGCCCGAATCGGGCAGTGACAGACACTGATGTATTAGGCTATATTTGTTAGACTATACTCAGAGCATGGAAAAGTACTGATCTGCGCTGCCTGTCACTCACGCTCCATGTTAAGATGGTATCAGCATTAGCTAGGCCCGTAGGGCAGAGTTTACCGTCTCGTCTGCGGCTGCAATAAGAATTGCATACATTTCAGTGACGACTTGAGACGAGTTGTGTGAAATTCAGGAGAGCCTTTTAAGGAGGTGTTTTATTTTGGCCTTACAACTAGCAGCCTTAAAAATAAAAAATAAAAATCCATCCACTGTCACTGCTCATTTTCTGATGTATACTAACTTTTTTTGTATTTGTTTTTTAAAAAAAATATTATTGGGTAGGTATGTGCACTTAGCGTAAACTCAATAAAGGATACTCTTACAGTTTTTCATCTCCACGCTAAATCAACAGTGAGGTGCCCGCATAAACATTGAAACCGGTTTTGTTTTCCCTCATCATTCTTCCTGTTCATAATGGCCATTGAAACACATATTCCACACATCTGTGTTTTCAGTGGTGTTGGTGATGCCAGACAATATTCACATAACTCACTCTGCGCAAATATTTATTCAAAAGTTTATCATAATCTTATTTGAGGCTCCTTCAATCTGAGTCAGTGGAATTAAGTGAATATGTCTTCAGAAGTTATCCAAAGTTCCCTTGAAAATTGTGAACTTGTCGCTCTTTGACTAAAACATCTCCCTTTCAATAAATCCTGCCTCTATGAAGGTTAATACACTTTTTTTTACGAAACGGTTTAGAGAGGTGTTAATTAAACTTCCTGGAGGCTGATGTTTGTTGTGCTGGTGGAATTGTATTGTGATGTAATGAGAGGTTTTTGCTTATACGTGGCACCCTAAGTGTTGTGAGTGGGATAGAGTGAGTGAGAGAGCGAGTAGAATAAGAAGTATTTGAAACATAGATTAAGAGTCAGTTGCCTAATACTAGAAAGTTATTCAATAAATACAATTGTTTTCAATGTGGGTGCTTTTTCTTTCTCTTGTATTTCCTTGTATGACTAGCATGTAACAAGACATCGTTAGGAGCTGTGACTCCACGCCCTTCATATCTCTAGCTACTGTAGTGTTGTCATGTTTTCAAATTAGATCTGTTATGAATTGTTATGGGCCTGTAGTCAAGGATTTCTTTGTGCATACATGTAACAAGTGTTTCCCAATAATTACCCAGAATGTGGCGCCCCACCGTAGTCATAATTTGTCCTGCCATAGTTTCATAATGATCCACTTACGCAGTTGCTCCATTGTAGAGCTGTGTGCGGCGCTCTCTTACCCGCTCTCTCTCTCTCTCTGTCCTCTCTCTGGTCATCCTTTCTGTGTACCTGTCATTCGGGTGCACATGAGATCATACTGATCAGAATCTAATTCTGTGAGAAACGCAGTACGTATAACCTAAAAACACAAGAATAATTGTCGTTCACCAGCATAATACAATTGAATGTTTGTACTCAGACGTGGCATCAGAGAACATCCTGTCTGTTGGGCAAATGTTTATTAATCAGTACTTGAAAAATAATGAAGGATCAACATTGCAGCACATTCTTATTGTTTGACTGCGGAGCTGCTAGTTAACTTTTTGATGTGCTACAGGATGTGTCCTTATCATTGCTGTTAAGCTAAGTCAGTGTAAACCTCGGCTATCTGATGCTCATATCCCATCATTCACTGCTTTGCATGTCGGTTGCATCAGTGTAGTCTCGGGTCAAATCATCTGTCATTATTTCAATGGCTCGTACAAGCTTTCCTCAGTGTTTTGCAGATCTGTGGTCATTACAAAGATTTCCTAATGCCACTGATGCATTCATAGTAAACAAATGACAATAAGTTGGACCTTTAATGGTAATCCAGGTTATGGATGGAGAGCTATTGTCTCTTTTTGCGGGCTGCCGTTTTGCTCTAAACCCTATTAGCGCTATGGTTCGTTACTTCTGCTCATACCATGGCTGATAGGCATTTGCTTGCTTACTGTATGGCCTGTCATAATGGATCCTGGTTAATGATAAAAGATAGGAAGTATGATCATCTCCAGACAAACCAAAACAATGCACCACAGATGCACTTAGTTGGAGATGACATTCAGTTACAATAGAAAGCATATATTAGCCCCAAAGCTTTGGTTGGCCCAGAGGGAGGAAACTCTCAGGTGCAGCTGCAATTATCGTCCTCTCATGGGAACTGAATATATTAGGGCCCATTTGAGTTTTTACCCTATGGCTCGTACGATTTCTGTTTAGGATGCTAATGCCGCCCGGTTGTTTACTTGGCTCCTGCAACGACTGACAGACACTGACGGTGCCTTGTAAACGGTTCTTGGTGACGTCGTTCCTTTATAAATAAATATAGCAGTCTCATGCTGTGGGGGTTTGTGGGGGGTTTCAGGTGCATCTGGTGAGTTCTCATTAGCGTTGCTTTCCCCGTTCAGTCTTTGAACAAGCATGTTTGTGTACATGTTCTCCAGGCGTGCTGCCCTCCGAATGTGCCACAGCTGCTCCCAGCCTAAGCGACAGACAGCGAGACACATTGCTAGTAAGACCTGTCACGGTTTGCTGGCACGTTGCCGGTCGTTGCCCTGCACATCCCTGTCTGTCTGTGCTGATCATGGTTGGCTGAATGTGCCTGCAGCACATCCTGGCTCTTGTTGCCAGATCCCCATCCTCCGGCTCCACCCCATCACAGTTAGTACATCTTTCCAGCCTTCCTCTTGAAGGCAGGAGGGCGGGGGGCGACTGTCAGACGACATCAGTGTCTGTGCAAGGAAGTCAAACGTGAAGACTCGCCCCAGCCAGAACCCCTTTGTTTTTTCATTCACAATTACTCCCACTGTTCTAATGTGTTTACATACTGAGGCGCAGATCTCAAGGAATGACCCACACGCTGGGTGTGACGCATAATGAGTTAATACAGTTGTATGACAACGTGCAGACAGCATGTTCGTGAGGCTTGTGTTGTCGTCATGCATGTAGAATACAGTATACAGGATGCGTGGATCTGATTGGCTGTAGGGTTAATCATATTAAAATTTCCATTTAAAATCATACCTCTATGCAATTTCCTTCTCACATGACAACAAGTCTTCATATATATATCTATATCTATATATCTATATCTATATATATAGATATCTATATATCTATATATCTATCTATATATATATATATAGTGAAATAAAGATTGTAGATAGATTTGATGCAGCAAACCAAAAGCTAATTTGCTTCCTCCTATGTTACATCAGCAAATGGCAAGAGTGTAATGTCTCTGGTATGTCCAAGTTTTGTACTCTGTCATTGATATTTTCCACCATATTGCCTCATTTCCTTGTACGTTTAGCTTTTTGTGCTTTGGTACATGATCGTCCACAAAACCAGCTGGAAGAAGCTGCCTTCCTGTTTTTTTGTGAGCGGGAGATTGCTGACGAGTGGCTCCCTTTATCCCCCCCTCAGTCAGAACAGACGCTAAGAACACACAACACATGCACACATGCAGCTTAACGCTACTGGGGCTCGGGGTGGAGTTCAAAACAGATTTCGTCACCCCGCCCTTTTGTAGAAAAGTATGTATGAAAAGTATGTACATATTGTTATCCGTGCTTTACCGTAGCAGAATAAATTGGCTTGTGCATGCCTAAAGTCCAGTGCTCCTTCGTCCCATGCCCTTATATGGCTTTGGTATCTGCTTTTTACAATGACTTCACCTCCAATTGCAACAGAATCTCTTGTTTAGGTCATAGTTTCCTATTAGTTTTTGTGGCTCCACTATTGTTGAACTGGCCGAGCCCACCGTGTCATCTGAGAAGCCTGCTTTCACTGACTGCATACTCGGCTTAGTAAGGATCTGTTACCCCGATATACGCTCAAGGCAACGAGCTGCGACTTAACAGTTACAAGTGGCCGTGTAAACTGAAGCTGACACAAATATGACACGGAAAGCACTTTGCTTTGTTGCGTTTCCTAAAGTCTGTTTACATTGTAGGAGTTGTGTTGAGGCAGACAGAAATGTTGGAGGTGTTTTCCAGGCAACATCATGTTTCATCCTGTCATATCTTGCTATGGTGTTGTCTTACTAGCTCTCCCATGTATCTTGTCAGGTAAAATTTGAAAAGCTAAACTGCATATTACTACTAACACATGGTTCACCTTCTACACCGTCTCCATTGCAGACCATATTCCAGAGGACTTAAGGGACCCGTTCTACACAGACCAGTACGACCAGGAGCACATAAAGCCGCCTGTCATCCGCCTGCTGCTGTCTGGTGAACTCTACTGCCGCGTCTGCAGACTCATCCTCAAGACGGAGCAGGCGGCGTCTCTTCAGTCCCACATGTCCATCATCCAGGCCCTGTACTTCAAGGGGATTTATGTCATGGAGAGCGACGACACGCGCGTCACGGAGGAGGACCTGGCCTGCATGCCAATCAAAATGGTGAGTTGGAATGAAAAAAAACAACAAGTGTGTGTCCTGAGTTGTTAATCCACATTTTTTGATCTCGGTGTACACTAATTGATCATTAACTTATCTTCTCTTGTTCTCAGTGAACTTTAAAGGTGACATATTATGCTCATATTCCTACTTTTGACTACTGAGTGACCACTATATAAGGTTTACATTCTCTAATGTTCAGAAAAGGCATCTCTGTTCTCATACTGCCCATTCCCGCAGCTCCTTTTTTCACCCTCTGTCTAAAACGCCTGGATTTATTTCTGCTCTGATTGGCCAGCTGGCCCAGTCTATTGTGATTGGTCAACCGATTTCAAAATGTGTAAGAAATGTCACGCCCCTTCACCAGAAAAGTGGAGATTCTCAGTTTGCAGGTGGGGTTACCCAAAAAGAGTCTAACTGTGACATCATAGTGGGAGACAAATCTGAACCAGTTGTTCGGAGCCTCACAAAAAAACAACAACAGGGTGGTTGCTTTTTTTCCCAGTTTGTGGGCTGGCAGGCTCCACAGATACACACATTTATTTCTGCATAATATTTCCATAATATTGATACGTTTATAGTCTTACTGTTGGACACCTTTCAGCACCAGGCAGGCCATGGCGTTACAGTAGCTCTTACACAAGTCTGACCTGTAGCACAGATTGCCTGTCAGAGAACGAGGAAACCAGGGCCAGTAGCTTCACCCAGTTTGCGCATTACCTGTACCGTCCCCAGCGTTTCCTGCTTCTAATGTATTATCTTACCACAGTGCAAGAAGCTAGTGCTTTGATGCTCATCCAGCAGTGTCATCATCCTCAGCTCAGGCATTTGAGACACTAGGAAGCTTCCTTGTGGATAGACGTGATTTTTTTAATATTGTACATTATAAACTTGTGCCTTGCAGCGAGAACTAATGGAACAGTTTGCGGATGAATTGTGAGCACCCTTATCATTTTCATTCAAATGGGTTGTGTGAGGACTTCATGCAAAATAGTGCTGAGATTAGGATTAATAGTGTGTTATTGTGACATTTCAGTGTTTTATAGTCTGTTTTTGACTGGCGGCATTTTGCAACTATACTCTCTGTATCAGTTTTCTCATAGGAACTAACTGACACTTTTATTGCTTTGTCAAAAACATCACTTTCTTTCTAGTTCAAGGGAGAGAGAAAAAAAATCTACAAATCCTCAAAAGATTGAGGCCTGTGCCCTTTCACAACAGGCACTTAAATCAGGAATGTCCGTGTTAAGAGGGTTACTCTTGCGATAATACTTCCAAGAATGGATTTTATTGTGTGTGAAATTATTCTCACATACATTTTTGTCAATCTGTTAAGAGCATTAACTGAATGTTGGCACTTGAAAATCTCCCCCTTTTGTCCTACAGCGCTCCGTTTAAATTTTCACACAGCCATGATGCTCCCCTGTTGTTTTATTAGATTCTAGAGAAAATATAAATCTGTTGATAGAGGTCACATCATTTCATGAAGGAAACTGGTGGCTTTACTCTCCCGACCTTTTTCTGTAGTCGTCATCATCATAATATTGTTTCAGATGGGTTTAATGTGCTCGGAGTGTATCGCACATCCTCCAGGTCACCACCTGAAACAGCAGCACCACGTCACAGCGTTGCCTCTCTGCCGAAGAGATCTCGCAATTTCAACAAGAGCACTTTACACAGTATAGAGTGAACACCAGCCATGCAAGCTCACTTGATCTCAGCCATCTTCTTACCCTTTTGTTACCATGGAAACCAGCAACGGTACCCCTCCGCAGACTGGCTAGTTTGGGATGTGCGTCTGTATTTTTTTTAACTTCCTGCGAGCAGCCTGACAAAATAATCCACGCAGGCCCGTGTGTAAGCATCCAGACACAAAGCCTGGTGAGGGGATGGAAAATCCTGAGCAGGACAGCGCTTATCTCTAATAGACTGCTTCCCTGTTTGCTGACTTGACAAGAGGTTTCCGTGGAAACCTGTGTGGTTATGTGTAAGAATGAAAGAGATCCCATTCCAGCAGATAGTCCCCCTGCACCTTGTTTGAAGCGAAGTTCATGCGAAAACGTTTTAGTTCTAAAATACATTTACGTTTATGACGTTAGGTGGGGTGCCGCTTAGTCTGGGCGGAGTAAATGGTGTGGTCGTAGCCTGACTTTTGTTGCGGCAACAGCTGGGGCTTTTAAAATCACAATGTAGCCTTTTGAGTCCATTTAATATATGTGTCTGGGTGCACATTGTCTGTCTGTCAGCATGCGAACACACACACACACACACACACACACACACACACACACACACACACACACACACACACACACGGGGCAACAGCGGCCCTCTGGGTTTAGGGTTAGGGGAGGAAATCTAGTGTCTGCCAAATGTGCAAAGTTAACAGGTATTTTTTGCTGCCATGGGGTGCAGTAGTTTCAATATCTACACTTTCCGACATTGTACAGCAACAAGTGGAGCTTGACGGGGAAGAGGTGACTGGTCATGGCCACAGCCAGGCAGGGGAGCAGGCAGGGACAGAGGGAGCAGGATCTGCAGGAGAGGAGACAAGTGTTGTCACTTAAGTTTGAAAATGGAATAATCTCAAGATGTGGGTTTAAACAGAAGTTAGGTTGACGGACGTCTTGTTTCGCGTTTCTCCCCTCTGCCAGTGGCCCGATTCTACATTATCTGCAACTAGCATAACCCAACCAATCTCCCAATTGAAGAGGATGTGGTCAAGTTGCATTGTGGGTAATGTAGGACCAGGTTTTGACATGGAAGAAGGGTGCCAGTATGGCTGCCTTGCGTATCCTGGTTTTGAAGCACTCTTACCTTTTTACACGGTAGATGGAGTTTCATATTCCGTTTCTCTCTCTCCCCTCTCTCCCAGAGTGCTCACATGCCCATGATCGATGCCCTGATGATGGCCTACACAGTGGAGATGATCAGCATCGAGAAGGTGGTGGCTTCCGTCGAGCGCTTCTCTACCTTCAGTGCCTCCAAGGAGCTTCCCTTTGACCTGGAGGACGCCATGGTCTTCTGGATCAACAAGGTTGGAAAAAAAATGCCTCCCATACATCTTCCTCTGGGTTTAGCCTTCTTATTTTCTAATGACCAGCTGGTGATGATGATGGGATCGACCCATTTAACCCTCAGCACCATGCGAGCCAAAACCCCTGAGTCATAGCGTCATTCGCTAGCACTTCTCTTAAGGTGTCGGGTAGTGATGTTTACTGTTTAAAAACTACACACACAGTGTTGTGTGGTGCGATCCGCACCATTTTTCAATTTACAGAGCCAGCGCTGAGCCAAAAAACCCCAAACAGTTTTTGCTGAACATGTAAATGTGTTGGTTCGATTATCAGCATAACCTGGTGTCTCTGTGTAAACGTACCGAATGTGTCATGATTTCTGCAGGTGAACATGAAGATGAGAGAGATTTCTGCTGGTGAACACAAAGTCAAGCACCACCCTTTGGAGTCCCCCAGCCACCAAATGGTAAAGAAAAAAAACTTGGCGTCTTCCAGTTTCTTCTTTTTACAGGAGAGAAATTTAAAAACCTAAAATACGAGGCTCAAAATAGCCAACACGTTTCTGCTTGTTGCTCGCATATCAGGCTTTTAAGGGACCGAAAGAAGTAACTCGTTTTATTAGGAACACCCTTTTTTTTGAAGTTGAGAATGTGCAGCAAGCAGGATCTTTAAATTTCACAAGGAATATTTCTGCCTTTTATAGTTTTTCTGACCCTGCTCTCTTTTTCTCAGTTTAAAACGGAATCAGATCCGAACCGTTTGTCTGTGACCTCTGACCTGTTGCTGTTTCTGCTCCTGTTCCTCATCTGTTCCCCCCTCCCTTCCCTCCCCCTCTCTTATCCCTGCAAACTGGATAGTCCCCCTCCAAATGGTATTGGAAGCTAGTCCCTGTAAGTTGGATGCCAGTCCTCCTCCCCCCACATATCCCCATTTCCCCCCCCCTCTCCCCCTTGCACAGTGTCTGCAAGGGGGAGAAAAGCTGAGCTTTATTTTATTTTTTGCGTTCTTTTCCCCATGTGGCAAATTTGTCACAGGTGTATTGCTGTTCTGACCATTGTCAAGTGTTCAGATATTATTTTAGCTTCGCAATGTTTGCTATTTCATCACAAGCTGAAGTAGGCCAAGTGGATTTGCTGTGTCTGTTTGTCTGTCTGTCTGTTGAGTTGTAGACCTTTGGGGTGAGGATATTTTGAGCGGTCCTCACTTTCTGACACTCCTTTGAAGGGCTTTTTGAGGGTTAAGAATAAAGGGGGGGGGCGAATACACACGCACGCACGCACGCACGCACACACATGGACGCACACACACGCGCACACACACTGAGTAATATATTTGTCATAACCCTTATGACAAAAAAATATAATGGAGGCTTAATATTGTACAATTTAACAGTTTACCCCATTATATATATATATATATATATATATATATATATATATATATATATATATATATATATATATATATATATTAGGTAAAATGTAAACATAAATGCACATCTTATCTACATAGTTAATTCTGTAAAAAGAAAGTTTTCATATGAGCAACCATCAACACTAATATTGATACGTCTGTGAAAAACTCATATTGGCCCATATATCTGTGGAGCTCTAATCAAGTTGTAGAGTTAGGGGGTAGAATCAGGTTTAGGTTAGAGCAAGGGCATATATTGGTGGTGGTCCTGGAAAGGGGGCTGGGGAAACTATTAGGTCAGTGAGTGTGTCCACAAAGATAGAAGTAAAAATGTGTGTGTGTGTGTGTGTGTGTGTGTGTGTGTGTGTGTGTGTGTGTGTGTGTGTGTGTGTGTGTGTGTGTGTGTGTGTGTGTGTGTGTGTGTGTGTGTGTGTGTGTGTGTGTGTGTGTGTGTGTGTGTGTGTGTGTGTGTGTGTGTGTGTGTGTGTGTGTGTGTGTGTGAGAGAGAGGTGTGTCTGTACTATTTTCTTTCCAAGTGAGAATAAGAGTAAATCCATGGCTACACTTCTCTTTTGCTTTGCAGTCCCATCCCTGGCCGCCACCTCTCACTACTGATCTGCTTTGTCCCCCCCCCCCCTCCACCTCCAGTCTCTCAACGCTGCTCTCACACACTGTTTCCAATGTGTCTCCTCTGGCTGTATATCTGCTCTATATATTTGTGTGTGTGTGTGTGTGTCAGCCCGATGTCGCACATGGCCCGACCCACAGCATGCTGGAGCCGAAGGAGCTTGCCGAAGCGGTACAGTGTAACCTCGTAGTCAGCGGAGGACTCCCCCTCCTCTTGTCTTGTACTAGAGCTTCTGGCCTGGTTGTTAGTTTCACCTTGTGACTTGTAACTAGAGCTGCCTCTCTATACAGTTGGTATAGATTTTGTAGAATAGCCTCCAAATAGATCTATTGATATAAATATTAATTCATGTTATTTCTTTTTTTAGATCTTTTAGCTGTTCTGCTGCTCTGTGCTATAGCTGGTCTGTTTAAATAGTTCACAGATTTTTTACAGACCAATTTTTGTTGGTATTTTGTGGACTACACTAATGTTTAAAATTATTGTTTATTTATTCTCTTTAAAAAAATGTTTTAAGTGTTATGGTAATGTATCCTCCCTGGCCACATAAAGTACGCAAATACAATTGAATGCAGTCCAGTTACAACAGCTGCCACAAGTTTAGTTAATATAACTAACATATAGTTAAGATAAAACCTCTTGTAAGATAGACAGAAGCTAATGTGGATCTTAATAAACTATAACCTTTGACATTGTCAATCAAAATCAAACATTATTATATCTTGAAAGGTAGCATTTATGGCTCAGCTTTTGAATTGGGTTAAACCAGATTGTACTGTTGTGCCTAATAAAGTAGCCAATGGGTGCAAATTGAGCTCTTGGTGCAATATGATTCTGCACATTTTCCCATACTAGTGCAAGGGTCTAATCATGACTGCATTTCTTAATAACTGTGATGAATTGACTTCTTTGCCTCTTTAATCGGTGCCACGGAGAATGTCAGATTGATTATTTCATGACACAGGGAGCGGTGCAGAAAGAAGGGTAACCAGTCAGTACAGGCTGCTTTGGCATCCGCTACGACTTATAATTGTGTTGCTCCAAATCAAATGTAGGTTTACAAATGTTTAGCATAAATTATTTGAGTGTTGTATCACTGAATTGTGGAAGCTGAAATAAGTACAAAGAGCTGCGTATCCAAAACGAATACATCTGGTGCGAGTGAGTTTCTGTACCACACTCATTTTCACATAAGTGGGCCAGCAATTACTCCAGTTTCCGTCCCAGTCAGCTGCTTCCACATCGCCTGGGCTCCACCGCTGGCTGCCTGTTCCCATTGGAGCTGGAGGAAGGCTGACCATCAGCTGTGTTGTTCGAATCACTCCTCCCAACACCTTCACCTCCATCCTCTCACTGATCTTCAGGGTTCTCCCTTAAACTCACCTGGAGTTTCTCCTCTTCAATATTACACTAAACATGCTGTTGGATCAGTTGAAGAGGATTTTCACATTTGGTTATATAAAACCAAATGCCTTTTACTTTGAAACTCCTGGGGAGAACCTTGAACTGATGCATAAAGTTATCGTCTACCCTTACATACCATGGTGGGGTGTGTTTGCTGCTGTGGTTTTTTCTCCTCCTTATTAAACCGTCATCCTCTCCCCCTGGTGGTTAGGTGCGGTATCGTCGGGAGCACACTTCAGGCCGACAGCCGGCTTTCTTCCCTCTACTGGAGGAGCTGATGCGAGACGTTCGAGACGGAGCAGCGCTGCTCACTGTGGTCCACTACTACTGCCCAGACCTCATGAAGCTGGAGGGTAATGCTGCATTTGCACGCGTGTGCTTTTCACAAATACTCACTCATTCGCTATTAGTTCAGTAGCTTCATCTCAATAATTATCAGTTGCCCTCAAAGAATCTAAAAGCTCATCCGTCTTCCTTTGCTGACATTGGATTTAATATCCAGCCTCTCGATCCATGTGTGATACATTTCCTGGCAACTTCACACAGCTCACTGGCCCAGTCAAGTCCAGGCCAGTGTGACATTTATAGCCATCGGCTCACTGTGTCCTAATCTGACGTGCCATCTGCTCGTCTGATCAGATGTTTGCCTGAAGAAAGTGGCCTCCGTTGCTGATAAGCTGTACAACATCCAGCTGCTCCGAGAGTTTGCCAGCGAGTATCTGAACAAAAGTTTCTATCTGACAATAGAGGACATGCTCTACTCGCCACTCGTGCTTAAGGTACAACAACTGACGTAGTATTTTTTTTCTTTACCATTTACATAAATAAAATTGACCTGTTAGTACGAGTCCAGTAATGTTTCTTGTGCTCCCAATGTAGCACAATGTGATGGTCTTCATCGCTGAGCTCTTCTGGTGGTTTGAGACCGTCAAGCCAGAGTTTGTCCAGCCCAGAGATCTTAATGAGTTGAAAGATGGTAAGCATCACAGTGGGAACACTACACACACACACAAGAGGAAAATATCACATTGGTGAAATCCTTTTAAAGGTTTCACAGGTTGTAGAATAATGAAAACATGACCACGGGTTTTAGCATCTCTCAAGTCCAAACTTGAGACATGAAAAGGCAAGATTTTTAGATAGATTTAAGTTAAGATTTAAGTTGTTACAATTTGTTTTTTAATTGACTGTAAAATGTCATGTTTACATCATTGGAGCTGAAATAATGAATTGACTCATTGATTAGCCGATCGACAGAATTAATCGTCAATCTCTAGCAGATTTGATGTTCAAGTCGTTATTATTATTATTATTGTATATTATCGTCAACATTTTCTTACTGATGCTTCTCCAATACAAAGACTTGGTGCTTTACTCTCTTTTAAGTGGATTGGAAATGGAATATTTTTGGGTTCTTGACAGAACAAAAAAAAAAACAGCTTTCATTTTCACTTTTTACTGACATTTTATAACAAATCGGCTAATTGAGAAAATAATTAGCTGATTAATTGATGATTGAATAGTGTCAGTTGCTGCCCTAATTATAGGTAATTGCAGCTTAAATATCGACAACTGTCTGCATCTTAACATTTATTTGGTTCACAATTGGAAAGAAATCCCGCTGACAGCAAACCTAAGTCACTATGTGTTCTGTTTTGTTTTTTTTATGATTTTTTATGTTTGTCCTCCTTTTCACAGCTCGAGCCATAGCTCAGCCCAAGAGTGCCCGTCCATCAGTTCCCATCTCCAACGCCACCAAGCGCAGCTTCCTGGCCAGCCCCGGCGTGGCGGATAACCAGAGCAGCCCCGAAGTCTGTAACAGGTACTTCCTGCACCCCGAAGACTCTGATCCCCTGTAAGTCTTCTCCGATCTCCTCCTCATTCCACTCCCTTCATGATCCTATCCGCTAACCAGTTACAGTAACCCAACAAGGATGAGTAGATGTATACGCAGGGGTGTCGTTTTCACATGTCCTTCACCTCTTAACTCTTCTGTCTTCTCCTGCACTAAGCTTATGTTTATGTTGTCTCATATTGGTGCTTGTGTGGGAGACAAAATGTTTAATGAAAATGTTGTCAATGTTTACATTGAACTGTCAGTTGCGTTTCGTCCATGGCATTTTCTTGACTGTTGGGTTTTTAAAATAAGTGTGTTACTGTGGCTGCAAATGGTTCCTTTTCTTGGGTGTAACGTGTGTGCTGGGCCGATCTTTTCTGCAAGTATTATTCTAATGACAGTTTCAGTCATCCTGCATAACTGAATGTTACAATTTTGGGTATTGATTTCTGTTCTTTTTGGCTTTTAGCAAAGGGGGTCCAAGCTTCAGTCCTTCCCACCCACTGCTGCCCCTGCGACAGAGGCAGCAGAAGCAGCAAGGAGAGGATGGTGCAGGTAAGTTAAAAACCGACAAACCCGAACACATTTTCACATCCTACATATGTGCCTGCATACGGTACAGGTTAATATTCAGCACTTCGTGTTATTGTAGTCTTGTAAAGAGCTCTTTGTGTTTTTAGGTCTTAGAAACCGCTCAAACTCCCTGACCCAGATGGACGGACAACCAAGAGGCTCTGTTGCTGCGTGGCCAGACAAGAGGCAAAGGTACCTGAAAGTAGCACACATGAACATTTAAGTCTTGAAGAAAAATCCATCTCTATATAGTCACGGGGTGACCAGGGAAACCTCTCTATATTTTAACCAATATTTTATGCTGACTACAAAAAAATATTTCCCCATGCTCTCTCTCTCTCTGCAGACCACAGTCCACACTGAGCCCCTACATGTTGCATCCAGCCCCCTACAGCGATGCAGATATGGCCTCCGGTGACAGCGTGAGTCTGGCTCGCTCCATAAGTAAAGACAGCCTTGCGTCCAACGTTCTCAACGCCACACCCAAACACCAGACCTCTGTCCACCAGCCCCCGCAGGGGGCGATGCGCAGAGTCAATGGCCACGGCTTCTCCGGCAGTGTCAACGCTGAAAACGAGGACGAAACCATGGTGGCGGTCGCGAGGACCGATTGTGCCGCCGCCCCCAAATGGGATGACGGGACGCAAGCAAATGCCGCAGTGGCATCTAAACCTGCCACGGAGTCCAAACCAGCACCAGATACCTTTTACCTAGAACCACTAATGCCTGCCGCGCTCAAAGCGGCCAAAGAAAAGTCTGTATGCCTAAACAAGGAGGAGGAGTGCGGCGAGGGGCCTCGCTCCTCAGGACGGGGTTCCTTACGCCAAGGAGATGGATCGACATCAGCAGTTCGTAGGAAAGCAGCCTGCAACCTAAACCAAACCTTTACCCCTCCTGGTGTGGAGGCAGACATGTCAGAGGAGCCCCACCAGGGTCAGTCAGATTTCAGGCCCGATGCCACTAGCAGTACGGACCCCTCGTCCAGAGAGCCAGCTGGGGGGTTTTACCTGCATTCAGATGCTGAAGAACCAAAGTCGGGCCCGGGCCTGGAAGCCGAGCTGGAGGACCTGGATGAGGATGATTTGGATGAAGCGGTTACCGTTAAAGACCCCAACTGGCCCAGGAAAACCTTCCATGGGGAAGAAGACGAAGAGGAAGAAGAATCAGCCAAACTCCAAGAGGATATGAATGTGAAAGAGCACGAGGACAAAGACATGAACGGTGGCAGCGGTCGCTCCAGCCCCTGTCTCAGCGCTCACTCGCAGGCCAGCAGCATGGCCAGCGGCAGCGTGCGCATGACCTCCTTCGCCGAGCGCAAAGCCCAGCAGCAGCGCTTCGGCAGCAACCACGACCTCCGCTCCAGTGCCTCCAGCTCCCAAAGGACCACCCCTGACGGATCAGAGAGCAGCGGGCCCCTGGCGTCCTCCTGGAGGCTTAAACGAGACCAGAGCCCCTCCTCACCCTTGGGAGGGTGTGCTCGCACAGGCGACGGTAGCACTAATGTACTCGCCTCCGAATTCGTGCAGCTGCGCATGCAGCTGGAGGAGAAGAGGCGAGCCATCGAGCACCAGAAGAAGAAGATGGAAGTGCTGTCGGCGAGGCAGAGGCAAAAGCTGGGGAAGGCCGCTTTCCTGCACATCGTGAAGAAAGGCGGAGGCAAGAGTGACACGCTACCCAACCCGCTCAAGGCCGACATCTCTAAAGAAGAGCTAAACGGGCAGAAGGGACCGTCGAGTAAAGATGATTTGTGTGTCGGTGCGCCGAGGGGGGACAAAGAGGTGGCGGGCGCCGCCCCGCCAGGTGCCTTAGAAGCCGACAAGAAGGGAAGCGGCGGCAACTTCTACCTAGAGGAAGAGTTGGACCTGAACGAGTGCAGCCGCTCCATCGACCAGCTGAACGAAGCCATCGGCAGCATCCAGCAGCAGATGACGCGGCTGTCGCTGCAGCAGGAGATGTTAATCAAACAGAATGTACAGTCCCCGCCTGGTGCGACTCCGCCCCCTCCTCTCACCAGTGACAAAAACTCTGACTCTAAGGCCGGGGCAAGCTTTCACTATGTGGAGCACAGCTCTGGCACCGCTGCCACCCCCACAAGGAAACCCCCCAAGCTGAGCTCGGGCCGGAGCCCCAGGTCCAAACCGTCAGAGCTGAAAATAGCCAAGGAGCAATCCCGGCTGGCGTCCAGGACCCTCACCCCCAACCAGAGCGAGACACTACCACACCGGGGGCATTTAACCGGGGGCAGGTCCCCCAGGGCTGAGCAGCCCGACAGCCCTAGAAACCCCACAGCCGGAGAGACAATCGACCGGCCGGGCTCGGGCCTCACCCGAAGCGCCGCCTCCCGGCTTCACGACGAGGCGAACATGCGTCTGCCGACCCGAGTGGACCCGGCGGCGGTGGCTGTCCCAGAAGTGTCCTTCGACGAATGCCTGTCCAGCACTGCAACCGTGTCCGACCTCAACTCTTCGGACGGTTCGGGGAAAGAGAACATGCCATCGGAGGAGACGCAGCGCAGCAAATCCCACCTGATCGAGGTCGATCTGTCCGAGCTGGAGGCAGCAGAGGACACAGCGGACGACTCGGCACTGGAAGGAGACGGAGAACAGAAGTCAGTCATGGGCTTCTTCTTCAAGGTAACGCCTCAACATGAAAACTAGTAATCGATTATGATTTCTGATGATCGACTACTTCAGACGATCCCTTGTTCTTTCTCCCGTGTTGCAGGATGAGCAGAAAGCGGAGGACGAACTCGCTAAGAAAAGAGCAGCGTTCTTCCTGAAGCAGCAGAGGAAAGCCGAGGAGGCTCGACTCCGCAAACAACAGCTAGAGGCCGACTCCGAGCTGAAACGAGACGAAGCGAGGTGAGAAGGTTTTACCATCATTTACATTAGGATTCAAATGTCATTCCAAAGATGCTAACGAGCTGGTGTTTCAATTTTTCAACGCCAGACGGAAAGCCGAGGAGGACCGCCTGCGGAAAGAGGAGGAGAACGCACGCCGGGAGCTGATAAAGCAGGAGCACCTGCGGAAGAAGCAGAAGGCGCTGTTCGAGGAGAAAGGCCTTGTGAGGCCCAAGACCCCCAAGCCGAAGCAGAAGCACCGAGCCAAGTGTGCGTTCAGAGAGGAGTCCTCCAGCGACAACTTCTCCAAGGGCTCGTCCACACGTAAGATCCGTTAAATCACTGGTTGACCTTTAGCTTAAGCTCCTTTACTTCTTTATTCCGTTATTTTACCACAATCATTTTGTCTCCTCTGTTTCTGACAGCGGACAACCTGAGCACTGGCCAATCAGGCTCCAGTCTGTCTCTGGCCTCCGCCGCGACCAACGAGGCCGACAGCGTCAACTCTGGCGGCGCCGGCTCCCAGCGGTAAGCTGCTCACTGGGTGTTTACTTTGTGATCGTGTGCGTGAGAATATTCTGAGGTTTGCTGTAATTCTTCTATTTAAATTCTGTTACCTCCTTCCATTCCAGCTGCGACTCCGTGGAGTCGTTTCCAGGAATTCGTAGTAACAGTCGAGCTGTGGAAAGAGACTGGGACAACGGCTCCACCGCGTCTTCCATCACTTCCATGGCTGAATATACTGGTGCGTGCACAGATCGTCAGGTTTATTACTATGACAGATAGTCGAAAGAGCCTGACTGATATCGATATTGGTACAAGATTTCTGATACTGATACATGATATGTACTTTTTTTATTATTACTTAATCTGTCAATGATTCCTAATATGTGGTTATCAAACCTTTATGAAAAAAGAAATGAAATTGAGGTCTGATATTTTAGTTTAACCATAAAGTTTATCATAAATAACTGTAAATAATAAAGAAACCACAAATACAACCAAATATTTCGAACTTGAATTAAGAAAATAAACATAATTTATTTGACGTCACATGTAAACATAAATGAGCTTTTTTTTCTGCATAGTTAATTCTGTACAGTAAAAGATTTCATATCGGTAAACATAAGCACTGATACCGACATGTCGGTCGGGCTCGAAACATATCAGCCTGCTCAAATTTATAGTCACTTGACTGATTATTTTCCCTCTTGTATTGTATAATATTTGTGCCTTTCCTAACTCAGGTCCCAAACTCTTCAAGGAGCCCAGCGCCAGGTCGAACAAGCCGATCATCCACAACGCAATCTCTCACCGCTGCCTGGCTGGCAAAGTCAACGAGCCCCAGAAGAACCAGATCCTCGAGGTACTCGATGTTTATCCCATGAACATTGTCAACAAAATGATCTCCATGCTTCTTAATTTCTCTGATTAAATGTCCTCAAATAATCAACTGGACAGCTACATGACCTAAGTCTGAGTGTTAGTGAATAACGGTTAGTTGATGACTATAGAGAATATTTTCTGTTTTTCTTTGTCATATATCACAGCAGACTGCATATTTGGATCTTTTTTGGACATTTGGTCAAACAAGATATTTGAAGATGCCACCTTAAGCTTGGGAACAAAGCCAAAACACAAGAGCAGCGACTACGTTAAAAATCTACTTTTGTTATCTTGTAAATCTCGCTCATCTACAAATACAAGATGTCCGCCATCATATCAAAAGGGTCTTGTCTTTGGGATCAGGAAGTTTATTTCCCACTTCTTCTGCATTTTTAAGATTTCAGCCAGAGGTCTTGCCCTTAAAATCCTGCCATTTTAAATGTAACTATGTTTCATATAATCCCCATCATCAATAACTGTTTGTCTAACTCCTCATTCGCCAGGAGTTGGACAAGTGCGAGTCCAACCACCTGATGATCCTGTTCCGCGACGAGCGCTTCCAGTTCCGCGCGCTCTACTCGTACTTCCCCGACACGGAGGAGATCCACAAGCTGACGGGCACCGGGCCCAAGAGCATAGGCCACGCGATGATCGACAAGCTGTACAAGTACAGCTCGGACGGCAAGCGCTTCACCGCCATCCCCGCCAAGACTGTGTCCGTGAGCGTGGACGCCCTGACCATCCACAACCACCTGTGGCAGGCCAAGAGGGGCGCCGCGCCAAAGAAAAGTGTCAAATAGCGGGCTGGTTTTTTTTCTAACCCTCTTATCTTACAAAATCCTCAATCCCCCCCCCCCCCCCCCCCCCCCCCCATCTCTCGCTTGTGTCCTGAACAGACTGCATTGACGCTCACAGCCAATCTCGCCGCCGCCGCCGCTCGGCTTGGGAACCTACTCAGGAGAGAGGCCGCATCCGGGAACACGTGGTCATCACGTAGGTGGACCATCAAGAAACAAGGGGAAAAGTGTGTGTGTGTGTGTGTGTGTGTGTGTGTGTGCGCGTGTGTGTGTGTGTGTGCGTGCGTGTGCGCGTGTGCGTGTGTGTCACAGGTGGTCTGAGGGGCTGGTGCTTGCAACAACAAAAAGAGGAATGCCGGCTGAATGTGCTTCCCCTCCCCGTGATCTCAGTGCGATCTGTTCAGGTTTCGTTTTTTTCTACGACGACCACGACTCGAGCATGTGGCATTTTTTTCCCCCCTCCGTTTCTCATATGTGGTGGATGTTCATTTGTTTTTTTTTTTTACATTAAGTATTTATTTAGTTCAGCACTGTCGTGGTCCAGAGCTCAGCTGCAGCACTACAATCCTTCCTTCCTTCTCTCCTTTGGACACGTTTGGACTTAAAGGAGGTGGACCTCCCGTCGCTCTTTTCAGAAAACACCCCCCAAGCCGAGGGGCCTTTGTACGACCTTTTCTCCGGACGTGTCGCCCCCCCCCCAACCCTGAAACCGGTCTCTTCCTGCGCGGGCTGTTTCAAATCTGTCGAATCCGTCGAATCAGGCTGGCATTGCCGATTTTTGCCTCACCACCAGGGATCTCCACAAAAACCTGCTGCTCTGAACTGTCTCTTCTTCTTTTGTGTTACGGGGGGGGGGCGGAGGGGGCTCTCCTCAGGTCCCCCCCCCCACCTCCGACATCCGTTGGCCTTTTCACGCATCGTGGTACTATCGTCTACATACTCGACCGCTTTTTATCGTGTAGCACTGGATATGTGTATAGCAACAAAGGAAAAAAAAAAAAAAGTTAAACAATGGTCATTTTAAATACTGTTCATTTTAATTTGTTCCTTTTTCATGAGGGAATCAAAAGGCTTTGGTGCAGAAATTATGTTTTTTCCGGTTTTGTTTTAGCTTTTTTTTTATGAATCATTCTTAAAGCAACGTGGTACAGTTTGAGCTGATATGTGTTTTCATCATAACAGGACTGTCTCTGATGTTTAGGGCTTAGTTGTGTTTTCTCTCTCTCCACTGGGCACTCTCTTGATCGGTCCTGTATAAAGGTGCACTCATGAACACTTGTCGACGGCTTCTGTCATGCAATGTAACCCCCTCCACTCCTCCCCCTCCCCACGTGTCTGCCTGTCCCATGAGAGTGGCGCACACACACACTGGACACATCGAGTGTGTGTGTGCGCGCGCCGCTCTGTAACCGGTTGGAACGGCAGTATTTGATAAAGGGGTGTGTGTGTGTGTGCGGGCGGATTGTCGGGGGGGGAAACTGTGGTTCAGTTCTGTACCAACATTAAAGAACATTCCTCCGAGGTGTTGACGAACAACTGCCACGTCGTCTCTCTCTTGTCTTTAGAAAATCATCCAAGTGCTTTTATATGTTTCCAGTCCGTCGGCCTCGAGGAACAAACCGCAAGTGTCGCACAAGCACTTTACTTTTCTCTTCGTTGTTGTTGGGGCATTTTACCCTTTTTTTCTTTTGAATGGGCATAAGAACTACGAACTAATTAGCAACACTGCTGTCGGGGGAAAACTAAAAAACCAAACACTACGATTTATTAATACTGACACGTGAAGCCGGAGGGTCTCGGGCTGATGTGATAAACTACTGCTGTTGTCTCTGAAAACGAGAGGAAACCTTTTGCTGCATTTTGGTGGTGTTGTTTATTTGGTGGTGACACATCTTACAAGAGAATGTGAGTGTATTTTTATGTTAACTAAAAGATTGTATCGGCACTCTGTCACCGTTTTTGTTACACTAGTATGTATTTTTCCATCTCTGTTGATTTTTATCTTTGATCCCATTGCCATCTATTTATTTTCAAATGGACGCACTGAAACAGAATAAATTTTCAAATTGAATAAAGGTCACATTTTTGATTTTAATTCATTTCCTCATTGCTTGAAATTTTCTATTTCTATTTTTTTTTTCATTTGTGACACTTACTTGTCACCACACTGATTTTAGTGTTTTTATATTTTTTCATAATTTTACTCGACTGTTTATTTCTCCTCCCACTTAACAGTTAAAACTCTCACACGTTTGTGTGAATCTTCTCACGGCAGAAAAATTAACTTTTATAATTTCTATTTCAAGAAACTTTGAAAGTAGCCAAAAGCCGTCCTGTGGTCCTCCCCCGGCGACTCAACACTCCACCGGCCAACTGGAACAGTTAGAGTTCTCTAAACGCCTCACATCGCTGCCCATAACCATGGCGACCTATGATCTGCCATGGCAACATGTTGTTTCTTGTTTCACACCTTCTGAGTTCAGGTGATCATCACACTTGGGTCAACCGTCGCTCCAGCTCCAGTCAATAGTCGTAGAACCTTCATCCTGCGCCGATGAGATTGAGCGACATGATGACGGGTGAGAGATATTACTTCATCCTCACACTTCTATGAATATGGAAATGTGATGAGGACGCTGACACAAACGTGATTCCTTCTCTTATCTCAACAGTCGTCGTTGCTGCTCTGGCCTTGTTGCTGGTAAAGTTGCCGCTCGGCCGCTCCTCTTGTGACGGCGAGGGGACGGTTCTGATCTGCAGGAGCATCCCAGCATGTGAGAACGTTGGGACTCAGTAGTATAAGTAAACTTTCTGGGGACAGACATTGAGATAATGGCGTTAAATCTGATTGTTGGACTTTGATATGATGAGAACAGGTCAAAGAGTCTGTTGCCACTCGAGAGGCTCGGTGAGGATGTACAGTAACGCTCTGCTTACCTTTTCTAGTCTGAACTAAATGTCCAAACTGATCAGAGGAAACGTATTTGGCAACATGTTATATATCATAAAGATTTATTTCAATTGTGAGCATAAAAAAATGTTTCACAATATTACATAGTTCATTATTGTTGATTGCTGTATGTGTTGGATTGGATGAGGAAAGATATTTAAGAAAAATGAGAGAAGTAAGTAATAGTGTATTAAATATAATATGTATGTTCCTGGTTTTCATATATATAGAAATGAAACATTGTCAGTGTTTGCATCAGTGTAATGTAGGACTAGGCGAGGTATCTGGGCATCTGTTCATAAACCAACACATTAGACAAATACGTTTTTTTCAAGATGAGGATCTTGTAACCATGGATACCAATTCTTTTTTAACCAAATGTCATAACCGTCAATCCAGCAGTTGTTGATAATCCTGTGTCGACCAACCAACCGTCATTGCCCTTCCAAGAGCAGTGATTCTGGCTTAGCTAAAATTATTAATAAAATCTTTTCATTTCAGGAAAGGAAAAAATGTTAAGGAGATTATGATTTCACCTGTGTCTCGGTTTGTTCCTCTGTTTATCAGCAGGATTATAGTAGATTAAAGTTTAAAGTACTGAGACGTTGGGCGGGTCATGGGCCGGGGAAGAACTGTTAATTATTAATGTGACTCAAGTCAAGAGGTGATGAAACTGTCAAATCGACAAAAATAGATTGAACATTTAACTTTTTTAAAAATTTAAAATCACTCGATCGCGCATTACAAATCATCACCACCAGATGGCAGCAAACACGTGAAATCAATGTTGCTAGATTAAAGAATAAATAAAGTATAAAATGTAGGTTGCTCATATTACAGCGAGCTCTATGTTATGTCTACATTATTAACGGCAGAGTATGATTATTTTTTAAACAGTAAACTTTGGAGTCGGTGCTCATTTTCATGAAAGAAAACAATTGTAAAATGATACTGTACATCCATAGATACAAAGCAGGTGTAGTGTATATAACATATTAGTTAAAAATGTTGTTTTTAAAGAAAAACAAAGGAATGAGACATTTTCAAATATGGAAAAAAGATAATACAAACATATGAATAAATGTGAATATGCTGAATAATAACAGGAGAACAAAAAAACAATCAGATTCATATCTAAGAGTAGAAACACATTTCAGATAAGGTCTTCTAAAAACTGTTGTTATCATGTCAATTAGCAACAGCCAATTGATGAATCGATTAGTAATCAACCACTACATTAATCGCCAACTATTTTTATAATCGGTTCTCTGATTTCAGCTTCTTACATGTGAATATTGTTCTGGTTTCTTTGCTCCTGTATGACACTCGGATCCACATTTGGACCGAACAACTAATCGATTAATCGGGAAAATCCTCGACCGATCAATCGATAAAGACGATAATAATCGCCAGTTGCAGCGCTACCTCTGTGTGAGAACATGAAATCAGCTGATCTCCTCCCTTCTCGCTGTCCATGTGGATTCCCTTCAGACTTCCGCGCCGGTCATCTGACCCTGGTGATGTACGTGCGTGACGTCGGCGACATCAACTCCAGCGCGTTCCACAGCGACAGCCTCGCCTCCGTGACCCGGCTGCGGATGGACGACGCCGGCGTCACGTCCGTCGCCTCGGGCGCCTTCGGAACCCTCCGGAGCCTCGCGAGTGTCAGCCTGCGGGGCAACGCGCTGACGCGGGCGAGCTGGACGTGGTTCGGCCGGCCCGCCGCCCTGCGCGACCTCAGCCTCGCGGAGAACCGGCTGGAGGCCGTGCACGCGTCCACGTTCAGCGGCCTCACCAGCCTGGAGAGGCTCAGTCTGGGGCGGAACCGAATCCGCACCCTCGGGCCGGACAGCTTTGGCGCACAGGCCAACTTGGCAGAGTTGGACCTGTCCGAGAATAGGCTCACTCGGCTCTCGCCGCAGGTCCTCGGGGCCCTCGGGGCCACCAGGGTCACACTGGGTCGGAACCCCTGGGACTGCGCCTGCGCAGCAGAAGACTCGGTTTCCTTCCTCAAGGGTTTGTGAAATATAAAGACGAGTACAAGATACCGATACCGATACATCGGCCGATATATATATATGATTCCTAAGTTGTCGTTATCAAACCATAATGACAGAAGTGTTTTTTCGATATTTTAGTTTAACCATAAACTTTATCATAAATGACTATCAAGTTAAACAACCAAATATATAGAACTTGAATTGAGACATAAACAATTCATTCTACGTAAAATGTAAACAAAAATGCTCCCCAAATAATTCTGCATTGTTTGTTCTGTACAACAAAATATTTCATATCGGTAAAAAATAGGCGCCGATACCAATATGTCTGTGAAAGGCTAATATCGGCTGATATTATTGGCCAACTGGTATATCATTCGTCATGTAGTAGAAACCTGAATCTGCGTCTCTTCTCAGACATATATATATATATATAATTATAGTTTTTTCCTAAGATGTTGTTATCAAATCATAACAACAAAGAAATGTAATTGAGTCATGATATTTTACTTTAACCATAAACTTTATCATAAATAACTATAAATAAAAACTAGTAAAGTAAAAAATACAACCAAATATGTAGAATTGAACTCGAATTAAGAAAAATAAACATCATTTATTTTACGTAAAATTAAATAACAAATGCAATTTTTTTTCTACCAATTGTTTTTTCCGTACAACAAAAGATTTCATATCTGCAAACATAAGCGCTGATATCTCTGTGCAAGGTTATTAAAGGTTATATATCGTCCGTCTCTTCTCAGATCTACAGAGCAGATCTCTGCTGCTCAGACCGACGGAGGTGACCTGTGACAGTCCTCCTTCCCTGAGGGGTCGACCGGCGTGGGACGTGTCGCCGTGCGCGCCGGCGCCTTCGCCGGGGTCAACGTCACCGCCACAAACTGACCAATGGAAACCCACCGATTCTCCCGCCACAGGCCCCGCTACCTCCTCCGGTACTGTACAACCCTGTTCTACTTCAACGGTTTTTTGGGGTGTTTCTTACTTGGAATTCTGGCGACACTTAATTTCGCAGTTCCTGTATTTGTAAGATAATTTCCTGGAAACTTTGCTTATAATCTCCTTAAACAAATTATCTGGTATTCAGCTGGTAATTAAAGGATATTTCCAAGAAATGTCTTCACAATTTGTTACTTTTCATAATGGACCCTGCTGCTAGTTTTCATGTGCTGCTGCTGATTCATATTTATTGTTTATTTGCACAATATGTCACTGAAAAATGTCTTTTCTGCAACGACAGCTGCAGCTCGACCAACGTCAGACACGACTCCTGTCCTCACGACGCTCCCTGAACACACCGGTCGGTTCATCTACTTCTTCTTGTACCAACACAATCCCCAGAACACGAAAGATTTGTTAGTGGGATAAAAAAGGTTGAAAAAATGGTGATAAGTTTGTTTTTTGACTTTAATCCGTCGCTCAGCTTTGTAAAGGAAAGTTTCTTCATAACGTGTCAATTCAACAATTTCATTTTGATCATTAAACTTCTCATAATAATGTGAAAACAAAACCAACGAAAAAAGACAAACCCCGCTCACTTACTCACTACAGTGGAATATTAAAATCATGTAATATTGTGATTTTATTCTTGAAATATTGTGACTTTGTCTTGTAAAATGAATATTTCAACTTTATTCCCAAAGTATCAAATTCATTTTTCCCAACAGAAATCTTAATACTAGAACATCGACAACTCCTTACTTAATGTATGTTTTCAATTATTTCTCTGTTGCAAAAACACATTTCAGTTAATTAAATGGGAAAGGTATATATATTTATATATATATATATATATATTTTGACTGTGAAAACAAATTTGTAGCTCGAAATCTGAATTCTGCCTCATCTCATGGTCTTCACCAGCAGATGGTAAATGCACATATTAACTTACTTTTTATGGTATTTCACCAACAGATGGCGCTACAGCTGCATGATAAATATTATCCATCACTCAGTGATTTTCCAGTCAAGATTTAGTCAACTGTCATCATGATTTCCTCTGACTTGATGTACTTTGATTAAAAATAATCTTCTTATTGATTATTATTAAATAGCACATTTAGAAGACTGTGTGTGTGTGTGAGGTGAGTGTCTCTAGTTGTTTAGCATCTCTGTTCTTCCCCATAGCAACACGTGTGACTTCACCACCATCAGACACGCGAACCTCTGGTCCGTCACACGCTGGACTGACCGGTGCGTTCGGTTTTCCTCTTTGGTTTGTTTTTTCAGAAATTGCCCATAATCCATTGCATGAATGATCATACTTCTGCCGTTCCTTCTAGAAACTTGTGTGACCTCAGTGCCGCCGTCGGACACGAGTACTGTCTGCGCGCTCACCGTTGTGATAGGTAGGTGTTCCTTTAATTTGAAAATTCCTGTGTATTATTTTGCCCGTATGTTCATTTCTGACAACCTGCTCCTCTGCAGTGGTCCTGTGCGTGCTGCTGTGCGCGGCGTGTTTCCTGGCGGTGAAGCGCAGGAGGAAACGCACACACGCCAAAGCCGTGGCGCCCGGACGTCCACACGAAGAGAGAAGCCAGTCGGAGGCCAGCCGTGGACCGAGTGCCCTCGGAGCGTCCCGGGGAACGATCGTCAGAGACCCAGAGACGGTTTGGACGAGGCCTTTCAGTGAAGTCCGAGCTAAGTCGGCCAACGCCGTCCTCTTCATTTCTCCCTTTTGTGTGTCCGGGAATCAAGTGACTGTAGAAAACGAGACGGAGGATCAGTCGGAGGTCACAGAAAAGCAAGCAGACGGAAAGAAGGAAGTGGAAAATGAAACGGGAGAGATTCAGGCAATAAACATCACAGATAAAAATCAGAAGGAGTCAGATGACGGCAGGAAGATGGATGAAAACCCCCACTGTGCTTCCGTCGGCGTCGACACTGTTCCCTATCTGAGCATCGGCGCCAACCAGAACAAACCGAACCCCGATCGTCTCGACGAACAGCCCACTGACGGCGTGGGTCAAAGGTCACACGTGGGGAAAGTCCTGGGGAGGATCTCCACCTGGCCTCCGACTGCGGTCCAGTGGCAGGCGAGATGCCAAATGACGGAGGAAGACGAGGAGGAGAGAGAAACTGGGAAGTCGCCGAGTGAAGTGAACCAGGTGGAGCGTCCCTCTGCGTCTGACCGCGACAAGACGGGAGATCTAGTAAACCAGGAGCCCCCGAAAATGAACGAAGCCCTCATGGAATCCACACACAGTCGGCCCTCAAACCTGAATTACCAGGGCGCCTCTCTCAGCCAGGCTCAGGCCTCCGCTGACGCAAAGCAGGAGGACCAGTCCGCAGTGAGACGGACGACTCGTGGAACCCCGGGTCAAGGCCCCGGACGTCCTGCACACGGGGACGCGAGTGAGAGCGGCGGCGGCAAGGCAGAGGAGAGAAATGGCCGCCGGCCGTCAGCGACGAGCAGACAACGGGGTTCAGCGAAGAGAAGCGCCGGCTCAAAGGCGGCTCCCTCCGGCGGAGCGTCGCCGGACGACGCGACGCTGCTGCGCGGCAACGAGTACGCCTTCATGGACCTGCTGCACGAGGTGGTGCAGCACCACGGGCGCTGGACGCGACAGAGGTGGAGGCAGAGTCACGTCAACAAGCCGCGGCGTTAGGGGGGCGGGCGGAGTTTGGCTGCACGCGTGGCGTCACGTAAAGTTCAGAGGTTTTATTCTGGCACTCTTAAAGGATTTAAATCAGCTGTGTGGCTGACATTTGGGAGATGGTGTCTTTTTTTCATTTTCGCCGAATTTCCCAGGGAATAATGTTTAATGAAAAACAGTCCGGCATATTTAGGGGGCTGATATCTGTCAGTGTGTGCAGCTTGGTAGTTAAGTCCTTGTACTTGAGTATTAATATTGTATATTGCCACTTCACTGTATTTCAGTGAGAGCCGACCACGACAACACCTGAGCTCACGGAACAGTGAGGCCACAACTTCTTTTTACTTTTAATTTAGATTTTTTTTAAAAAGATACAACTCCGAAATGAATCAGCGTTACAGACATCAGTTTCCTGTATTACCGTCTTATGCTAAGCTACTGTAACTGGATGCTGTATTTGTACAGTATACAAATAGTATACTGTACAAATATAGTCAGAAAAACTTCTGATTCGACTCTGGCCAAGAAAGCCAATTAGCTAATTCCCCACAAAAATGTCAAACTATTCCTTTAAGGCAGCTGCGAGTAAACGCACCCCCTGCTGTTAAAGTTGCACATCAACTCGTGTTCAAGATTATTCCTCACACTGAAGATCTGAGACTAAATAAAAAACAACAACACACACTTTCATCCGATCTGGCTGCATGCAGCGTTTATTTGTTCATATGTTTCTTTTCATACGTGGAGAAGAAAAAACACTCGCTTCTCATAAGAAATAGTACAAAATGGATCAACCCACTTCTTTTTTTTTGGGGACGGGACGGGGACGTTAAAATCATGAACTGGAGGTAAACGCAACACGGAGACTTTCGGTAACACGGAGACGACATGCACGTTCCACTCCAAAAAATAAATACACAGTATCAAATAATCTCCAACTTGCAAGCAGCTGACTCGGGTTATGGGTTCCTCTAGCAACGGGACATCACGTGAAACGTCCTGCCGAGATGTACAAAATGTCATCGTGTTTATTCTTGGCAAGCTCGTATATCAAAACATGCTTTTTGTTTCTTTTTGTGTTTCCATGCCCCTCGTGGGTTTGTGAATGCGGACAGCAGGTTGGTGTTTTTGTTCGTGGAGTGTGGAGATCTGTTGGGAGTGAGGATCCAGGAAGACGTTAAATGAACTCAAGCTTATGGCAAATTCACAGATTCCTTCACCGTTAACGAACCGCTTGATATTTCTATGACCAATGGAAAAAATCAAAAAAAAAAATCAATAAAAGTCCATGGCACTTTTCCTGCGACATCTGACCGTCCTCGCTTCAGATTCAGATTAAAGGGTCGTGCTTGTTCTGCTCGGCACATCCTCCGCAGAGCTTTAGTGCAAAAATACTTCCTCTTCTACCCTTTTTTTGTCCCACAGAAGAGGGTGAAACGAGGAAAAACGGCAAATGATGAACACGTATAAAGTTTCTATGTACAGTGATATGAAACTAAACATACAGCTGAGAAATAATAAAAAAAATTAAATAAATACTGCGCGGTGAATCTGGGAGAGGAGGGATCTTCATTTTTCTTGAAATACAGAGGGGGTCAAGTGGTCTCAGACTTCTGGACCAAAGGTCAAAAGAGACTCGACTGTGCCGCGTCAGTATTTGTGCAAAAAACTGTTCTGCTACCACTCCTCTACCGCAACTTGTTCAAGAGTTATGAAAAGTATGAATATTTATCATCGACTTCAAGTGAATTCAAGTTAAAAGAATTTAAATAAAAAACTCGAACCTGACCGATAATGTTTTTTTGGCGGATGCAGATATTGTTCAAACTATTTGATAATGACACGTTTGTTATTTTAGCAGTATTTCTGATTAAAATACCTTAAAGTCATAGTTTGAACATTTGTAATACGCCCTTATTCCCCTGAGTGTTAGATGAGAACATTGACGCCTGCAGCCAGGAGACTGTTAGCTTAGCATAACGCTAGAAGCCGGGGACGAAACGGCAGCACCTTCCTAACTTACAAACTAACATGCTGAATGTGGCTTCATCTACACAAAACGCAGGTACAAATGTGAAACTGAAGTTTACATTTTGTAAAAAAAGAAAGAAAGAAAGAAAACATGTTTAGCTAGCAAGCTTTTAAAGTGCTGCTAGCTGTTTCCCCCTGCTTACCCATTAGCGTAGCCTTGATGCTAGGCTAAGCTACTCTCCAGCTAGCGCTAGATTTTTAAAATCTTTCTTAAAAATGAATGTCAAGCTTCTCATCTAATTCTCAAAAAAAAAGGAATATGCATATTACAAACTGATGATTACTACTTTACATCCAGCTAAATAAAAGAATCAAAATACAGCTTTAAATAACATCATACTCCTTAAGTTTGACTAAGAAAATAAGACTCACTATACATATAAAAACATATTTAGCAGTTTTTGACATTTGTAAAATCTTACAATCAACTACTGAACTACGATAAACAGTAAATAAGGTTGTGTGCGCTTTTGTGATTAATTAATTAATTGATCAAATTAAATTATGGCCGATACAAATGAGCGAATCATCATTTTTATGAATGTTTTCCTCATTCTCAGTTTTTTTTTTTTGTTGCATTTCTCTATTGCAGTAAACTTGTTTTATGAATCGGTCAGGTTCTGGAATAAACACCAGCACTGATATCACAAAACAGATGCAGAATGGCACGTACCGGTAATATAAATATATACGAAATAAAGTGAACGAAATGGCACATACGAATAGAGCAGATATGATTTTTGGACTCTTAAAAAGAGAGAAATAAATTATTCACTTTTCAACACATACCAAAAAACACAACAGAGAAAAATAAACATTAATGTGGCTGATAACCGTGTGTACTGAATATTCACAGATGACGGTTTGTCATCAACACGTAAACAAAAAGAAAATTCAAAAAAAAAAAATCATCTCTAAATCAAGGAAAGTTCACGGTTAATGCGTTGATAGATAAAATGTCCGCGGCGCCAATAAACACCCGACTGACAATCACGTTTTCCTTTTGACATTCAACCGTGGAACCATTTTTTGTACAAGGTCTCGTGTCAGAAAGGTTTTACGTTGTCACTGACCTGGTTGTAAAGAACGTGGACCCTCCGAAAACATGGCGCCTCGCCGAATTTTTGTGTGCGTGTTTTACCGAATGACCCATCGCAAAACAAAGTAAAGAAAAAGCCATATTCTATATCTACTCTGATCTCATACGTGGCTTCTCTGGAAGTTAATTGACACAAGTCCGAAGTGGCAAAGAGAACTTTAATCGCTGGGTGTACGTCCCCCCCGAGTTTACGTTAGAAACAGGCGCAGAGAGAGTTGCACGAGGACAACCCCCCCCCCCCCGAGCAAAACACACGTTGAATGAAGTGATGATTTGATACCATGTACTGTATGTGCCTGAAAGAAAGAAAGAAAATAATCCTTTGACCGTCCAAAGACCTCCTCATAGCAGCGATCACATCTCTCAGCCCTTTGGTTGGGAGAAGGGAGCAGTTGGCGGGGCGACGCGTGAGGGGAGGAGTCGGGGTCGACGGGCGAGACGAGGCACTCTTCATGCATCCTCCTGTAGCAGCTCAGTGGGAAAAACAGCAGGTTTCTCGTTTTTTTTAAAAATGTTCATAGCTTTTTCTGCTCCGAGGCTGAGAGACACACGATGCACATTCACTATGGGCCGCCGCCGCCGCCGCTCTTGGCCCCCCGAGACGAGCCCTTCCTCTGTCTGGGACAAACGAGCTCTGCCGCCCCCCCCCGGGTGGGGCTTGCAGGGGGTTAATGGTCTCAGAGGTGAGTCTCGCCTCTCGTCTCTGTGCCGAAGTCCTGCTGGTTCCTGGTGCCGCGTGGCTGCCCCACCTGGGCGTCGTCCGGCATGTGGGCCAGCGGGTCGGACCGGATAATGTACCTGAAGAGTATGAGCAAATCCACATTATCTGGCGGCACGGAGCAGAGCGTGTACAGGAGGGTTAAAAAAGTTTGTTAAAATGTTCATTCAACTTGCTGAATTAACCAGAAAGGTACAGTTACAGCAGGCTACTAAGAAGGAGTTTTTTGGAAACATAAATTATTAGAAACTCTTGACGCTCATATCCTCTGACCTCCGAATCATTGACCACATCTCTGATTCAAATAGTGAATTATCTCCCGAAATGAAACATCAACTCCTTCCGGTTCATCAGGCTGCGGACCGACATTCACAGCCTCAAATCCTCTATACGACATCAGTTGCAATAAGTAAAGTCTACTGGATGAACTTCTAAAATAAAAAGCAATGCGTCTTCAGCTGGGGGGTCTTACACAATGTCGTTGAGCTCCAGCATGGTGTCGGGGGGAGGATTGATGAGGACGTAGGACAGCGTGTTCTGGTGGTCGTTCATCTCGTCTAAAGAAAGGTAGAAGAACAGACCTTCAGAGCGGCGGCGCCGCAGCCCGTCGCTCGTCCCGCTCCATTATACAGAACATCAGCCGGGAAGTGAGCCCCCCAACCCTCCTTCACCCTCCCAGTGAGGACAACGGCTGAGTTACCCACCGACAGTGAGAGGCCGAGTGGTAGGACACAGAGTTATGGGGCTGCTCCTAGACTCACTGAACATTGAAGATATGCTTGTTACAACTGTTGTAGTCAGTAGAAAATGAATCCAAGATCCCTGATTTTACATTATTATTCATCAAGCATTTGCTTAATTTATATTTTTCTCTGGTGGATGAACTGTGATGATGACACTGTTTCTAAATGACCTCAAACACTGTTTGGCATTTGTGTACACAATCTTATTGTAACACGTTGATCAACACTGATATCTGTGTTTCCGCCTGGCAGGTTTATTGGTCTAGCTTTACATTTGAAATACAGATAGTTTGTTTTATTAACAATAATATCTATTCATATATATATATATGTAACAATAAGTGCCGTAACTGATATCAACTGAATGTGTTGAACACCTCTATGAATCCACAGAGTTGGTAAAAAGGCTCAGGACACGACAAAACAAACTTAAATCCAAAGTGCAAATTGAAGAATCATATGTTTTACATTTAAAACTATACTACCAAGTTAATTTATCATATTTACTACTTATTTTGGTATAAAATTAGTTATCGTCAATTGTTGTATTGGGTACTAAATTAATAATATTTTTTGTAAAATGAAATGTAATATTCCCTCTTTTTAGCCACTGATAAACTGGTAAAATGCTTGGACTTTTGCAAAGCTTTATATACAGTTAAATCAAATTGGCCATGTGAATCGTTATTGCTTAAACAATGTAACTAAAGCCATGGAAACTATTATACATTCTCATCTGATTCCTGATCAATACGAGGAAACTTTTCGGATTCATTCAGATGAGTCATATTACTGCTTATGAGTGTGTGAGTGTGTTACTTATGTCTGTGTGTGTGTGTGTGTGTCTGTTCTCTGGCGGCGGCGGCTTGTACTCGTGTTGCATGATGGACAGAAAGAATGGAAAAAGGAGGGGCACGTGTGTCTCCATGACAACCCACCTGTGTGTGGCCCTTTATAAAGCCAGGCGGGGTGGAAGAGAGAGAAGGGCTAACCGTTACTGACAGGGCACTTTGTGGAGGAAGGGGAGGCCCATGCTGCCTTGCCGACTCAAACAGGACCCCCATGCGCTGCGTCAGAACCCGATGCCAACATGCAGACAGCGTCCGCGGCTGCGCGACACGTCGATCTCGATCGCATTCCACCAACAGGCTGTAGAGGCGGCAGGCTGCCATGCCAATGGACGACACCCGCCACTCGACCCCCGCCCCGCCCACACGCACACGTGACACACCCACAGAAAACACAGAGGAACATGCTCCAGCATCCGTCAGACTTGGACCCAAACGCAGAGCGACTCAAACCAAACGAGAGAGCGGGAAGCAGAACACATCGGGAGTGTTAGAGTGGAAGAGGTCGACGTGCTGCTGGACAATTGCCTGGACGTTACAGCTGCTCAGTGATGCTGAGAAAACAAAACGGTGGAGAGGAAAGATGCTCGCAGGATTTAAGAGTGATGATTGGTCTGTACCAATTTGACTTCTCCTTTTTTCATCAACACTTTGTTGCTGTAGACTTTTCTGTGTGTTGAATCTGGATTATACCATGGCCACAGGAAATACTCATTTCTAATGCGTTGGTAGAAGTTTGCTGCTAAACCTTAACGCACCTCCAGTCGCAGTAGGTGCAGGTGGGGTAATGTCCCCAGCTTTCTGAGAACTGTGACAATAATTGTATTAGCATTTATATTAGCTATTTTTATGCTTTTCCAAATGAGCTGAGGCGCCCTGCATGCACATTTACTGCAGCTGCTGTGGTTCAACATCTGCACCAAGCTGAGAAGGTAAACCATGGAAGCTGACTTCGATTCAGTTTTCTCCTCAAATTAAAAGATGAAAGTTGGGAGTTTTGCGGCGTTCCATTATGCCTCGGAACCTCGAGCTTGGAATTCCCCAGTCGTAGGGGGGCGTACCGGTTGCAACTTCAGACTCGGGTCGGTCATTCTGAGTTCCGAGATTATAAAGGAACGATAACCCCGACTTTCGAGCTCCGAGCGCCGAGGTGAAATGGAACGCAGCATTTGACATCGTATTTATGTCTATGTTCAAATCTAATGTGCTGGACTACAAAGCCATTGCAATGAAATTTTTTTTTCCTGCCCTTACACTTGCTGACAAGATCACAATCATTCTGCAGTGTCAGGAAAAAGTAAGTGAACCCTTCAGCATTAACTGCATTTCATCTGTGAGCAGTCTTTTGAATCAAAGACAAATTTCAAACCTCAACGGTTTAGAATGGACGTAAAGAAAGTTGATGTGAATGTACCGTGCACAAAAATAATCCCTGTTCGACAAAAGCCCAGGTGTTAGATTCCTCGTAACACTTTGTTCCAATTTGTTTTCCTACTTCCATGACAAGCTTCCAAACAGTCTACTCGAAAAAAGTATTATCCGCATACTAGCATTCGAATTTCCTTGCGAATACACGCCATCGACTTTGCAGTCGTTTGGCGACATCAGAATAACACCAGGCCTCCGGACGTTGGCTCAGTCAGAAGAAAGTGGGCTTTTAAAGGAGGCCTGAGCTAATTCTGGATGTTTCAGTCAGAGGCTCAACCGAAGGAGATAAATAAGAACTTTCTTCTCCGCTCGCACCAGACATTCTTAAAATATGTGTCGGAGCTGAGGCAGCTGCGTAGGAGGAAAGGTCCGAGTTATACCAGGTCTGAGCTGCAGCCACCGGAAATCCACGGCTTCGCGCCAGCACTGTGAATGTTTAGTGGGTGGGTTCAATCGAGACACTAAACATTTCAATTGTATGTTATTAAGCTCAAGCACCTTTCGTTTGTCGTCGTCGTCATGATGCAGAGAGGTAACTCCAAAAGGGTTCGCATAGTTTTTCGTGCCACTGTAAATACGCTGAACTGCAAAAACAACCGTATTAACAATAACCTTTTAGAAACGAATGACAAATTAAACGCTGCTTCTGTTTTTGTGGCCATTGTATAAAGGGATCATAAATTCTGAGGTGTCCTGAACAAGCGAGGGGGAGAAAACGCTCCTCTCCCCCTCTCTGTTCTTTATTTCCTTCATCAGATCGCCTATGATTCACACCGTCCTGTACGTGCGTGTGCGTGTGTGTGTGTGTGTGAGGTTCTGGGTTTATATTTCTACATCTAACCTTCCATCCACAGACATAATGTGTTCCGCTCCGCTCTGTAAAGCCATACTCTTATATGCCCTGCCGTACTCTCGCCACTTGGGGGCGTCACCTCACAGGAACACAATGCAGAAAAAAAACAGACCAGGTAGGGAGAGACAGATGGTAGAAGGGAGATAGATTGGCTGCTGGTCTACCCGCTAAATCCGGCAGGACGCACACACGCAGATATACATACATACTGCACTTACACACGCGCACACACACACACACACACACTCATGCAGTAAACAGATCAACAAGCTAACCTGCCGGCCTGGTCCCCTCTGTATACGGATGCTCTGAAATATCCTGCAACTCTAAGCAACGTTGTTCACTGTTAATATCCTTGATTTGTTTTTTGTTTTTTATAAAGCAACTATAAAAAAGGATAGTATCCGAAACAAGACAAAGGGAAAAGTGTGAGGAAGACAAGCATCTTATATTAGGTTGGGGTGACTACTCTTTGATGGATGCTGGTGAAAAGGACAGAATGTCTTTTCTCTCCATAGGCTGTTGTAAACGTGAGCGCCACACACATGTTGTAGATGAGTCATAAACAAATTACCTTGCAAATATCCTAGATTTACTCGATTCATGACATCGCTCGCAGTGAGATTAGAAACATCCTCTACGGGCCGAAGGGAGGGAAGAGAGAAGAGTCAGAGTGAGGAAGCAGGGAAGGAGGAACAGAGGAAAGGGGAAACAAGAAGAAGAACAAAATAAAAGATCAGGCAGGCAGCGAAAGCATTTGCACTTTCAAAACACAGTCTTGACACAGACAAGGTGAGAGCGATGCAAAGAAGCCATGCGTTAAGTGTGTGTGCACAGAATCACTTCCAAATTATTCAAACTGTCACATGTTGCAACAAATCCTCACTGACATTCATGGTTCTTAGGAAGATCTTGAGCTTTTGGGGTTCTTCCTGAAACGTATTTAATTGACATGTTACATAATATTGAGAAAGTGTGCAACACATCTGGAGCATGATTCTGCCTTTTTTTTTTTTTTTTTAAGCATGAAGCTGGGAGGAGAGAAGGACTGAAGAGAAAGAAAAAAAAAGGACAGACTTGAGCAGCTAAAGAATGCAGGCGAATTGCAGTCTGTGATCAAAGAAAAAAGGCCTCGGTGCTCCTGCATCGTCATGCACAGCGTTTTCACGTGTAGATGTCGGTGATGATCGTGACCATGGGGCGGTGTGTATGAGTTATGGCGCATGGAGGAGGAGGAGTTTGACGAGTGTGTGTGTGTGTGTGAAGCAGATGTGAGAATAAATAAAAGCTTTCTCATGGTTAATGACAATAAATGATCCGTCCAATTAAGATCCTCAGCACAAACATCTTAATATGAGATGAGATGAAACAAAACGACCGGGGGAAACAGATTGGAGTTTTGAATATGTTCCCTGAACGTAGCGCCGCTATCGCAGCAGAAGTAATCTAATTGGCTGAGAGCACAGTCAGTGGGCGGAGCAAGAGAATCGCCTGATTGCTGTAGACCCGCACAGCCGTAACTCTTCGTGACAGATTGCATTTATTTCCATACTTTTATATGTTTTCACTTTATTCTGACTTATTGCTTTTGTATTTCAGGTTGCTGACTTCATCTTTATCCTTGTTTTTAATTTGTTTCGTAGTTTAATTGTAAATTACTTGCATTTTGAAAAACACAATTTTAATTCTGTGCCCTGAAATCAATCATAAGCTGTTTAAAGTCGCAAAACCACAGGTTTTTTTCTGTGATATCCTGTCCTGCAATTTACTATTTCAGTTATTATTCATAAGGAATAAAATTGCTCAAATTATTACAGGGGAAAAAAACCTGACTCTTTTACAGTTCACATATTTGAAATCATGTTTAATGGACTTAAAATAAAATAGATGATGAAAGAAAGTAACATCAATTAATAATTGATTAACAATTAATAGATGCAATAACATTCTGTCCATCAACTGATTAAGTAGTTGATCTACTTTACAATTCTTCAATGTCATATGTTAATATTTTCATTCTGCGTGTGTGTGTCTTGCTAGTCACGAAAAGATATGAAGGCAGGTATGAACTAAAGTCTAACTGAACCAGGTAACATTGGTCATGAATTCAAGTTTTTTTCCCCTCTAAACTGAGATTCTTGCTCTTCGCTCCAGTGACGTTTAACTCAGCCAGTGAAATTATTTCTTAGTTCAGACTCCAATCGGCAACAAACATTATAAATTGCAGCATTTAATACATATTCAGGCATATTACGATAAATTAAATGAAAAAGTAAAATGAAAATACAAAATTAGATTACAGTTAAGAATCCCCTATTCAATAAAATAAATATTTAAAAAACTAAACTGGATAACACATTAACTCTGATAGGTCAATTCATCAAGCATATTGATATCGACAGGTCTGACTCACCGTATCCCACGGTGGGCAGGCCCAGGTGCTTCATGCGGTTCTTGACCAGCTCCGACAGCTCCTGTCGCTCCGAGCGTCGGTACAGGTTGAGCCTCTGCTGCGAGATGCGCTCGGTGCGACTCGACGGCTTGGCGCTCTTCTTGCTCAGACGCCGCGCCCACTGCATGCTCTTCTTCCTGAGCAGCGGGTGTTCCGACTGGTCGCTCGCCGTGGAGTTCCGGTGGGCCACCTTCTTCTTCCACGACTCTCCGCGCTCTCGATGCCCCTCGCCCTGCTCCACGTTGATGGACACCTGAGACTGGGGGCAGCACCGTGACGGTGTTAACGACGAATGTAACCGCGTGTGTGAGTGTTTGACATTCCAGTCGGTATGGCTTATGTAATGACTTTAAAGGTGCCATTTTTCGTGAACTTTGGATATTTGCCTGCTTTAAGCAAATAGCGACAATTAACTGAAATATCCAAAATCAAAAACAAGCTCTTACCTGCGCATTACTGCCCTTGCACTGAAACAAGAGAAGGACAAACAGACATCCAAACAAAAAATAAATGGATGGGATGAAATATGGGGGCATCCAAAGCAAACAAAATTACTATTAAAAGCTTCAAAAGTCAGCGTATGAAATAGTTAATATGCTGGATTAACTATTTTATCTACAAAAGAAGGGTGGGAAATTAACACTAGCCAGCATAGGGCAACCTGACAAATATTATTGAGAGGCTGAATTTCTATTTTAATAATCACACTGGCTAATAAGTACGAGGAACTGTGGTGTCCAAGCAGAAATGTTAATTTCCTTCCCGGTTGTCATATAAGCGTCATAAAAATGAAAACAAAACAAGGGAAATGTAAAGAAAAAATTCTTCAACAGAGGCAAACCGAACAAAGAGGCATAAAGAATGGACAATTAGATAAAGGCAAAATGGAAGAAAAGTAAGGAGAAAGAGAATTAAAGAGAAGATCCAAAGGGAGGAAATGACATGAGAAGGAAAACTGGAGGTCAAAGGCTTTAAGAAGAAAAATAATGGCAGGAAGCAAAAGGTGCAGCAGTAACAAAGCCGATCCAGGAGCCACAGCCAACGGCGGGTATCTGACATTAAAGCGTGTGATCAAACTGAACCTGCCTCCGTGGTTGAGAACATGTGAGACTCGGTTCGGTAGATGCCGATGGGGATCTCGGCGCTGGAGGAGCAAAGTTTCTGGAAGAGTCTGCCATAGGTCCTGATCCACAGATCCTCCTCGGTGACCTTCATCTGAGGAGAGAGAGAATGACGGTCCAGCCGATTGCACATGACGCTCTTCATTTTTTAAAGAATCACTTCCTGCTTAGCCGCAGGAGCTCGTCTGTACTCACGGCACACAGGTACCCGGAGCCAGGCGTGGTGTCCAGACCGAGAAGGAGCCTCGCGATGGCGATCATGTAGTCCTTCACAAACGACTGTCAGGACAGAGAGAAGGACTGCGGTGAAATAGTGTTCAACTTCAAGTAATTCCTTTTAGACATTTATGTGTGTATGATTCTGAACACACTGAGCAAATCAAGTTGAAATCAGATGATCCCACACTTTTTCATTACATAAATCAAAATGTGTTGGTCACTGCACATCTGGAATCAGTGACGATAGTTTTCATATTATTTTACTTTCAGCCATTTCCTTAATTTGTTTTGAGCTTCTGTTTGGGCTGATGGAACGAATTCCGTGAGTCGAATATATATATATATATTTTTTAAAAGAAATCAAAATTATTCGAATGCTGTAAGTGTGCACCAAAAAAAAAAAAAATACCGCCCCTCTCTGTGACATACTGTATTCTACATATATAGACATTGCAACTCCCGTGAAAGTCAATTGTTGCTGGTATGATGTCAAAATGAGCATGAAGAGAATAGGGCCAATTTTATTTTAAATGCTGTAAAATATTAATCTAATTCAAATATTAAAAATAATTAGGAATGACATTTGAATGGGATAGTAGAGGAAGGTTGACAGCCCCAGCTACTGTAATGTGCGCATGCTTTAGGTCTATATTTATCTTGACTTCTTCCCTAATGAACAAGAGTTCAGACCCATAAGTTAAGTCTGTCATCCCACCTGGTAGAGCAGCGTGTCCAACATGCTGATACTGAAAACCCTGCCTGCAGCAAACGGCAGCCGGAACATGAAGGCCAGGTTGGAGCCCTTATCACGCTCTATCTGAAATAAAGGAAAAGAAAATATAGATTTTGAGAAACAAGAGAAATGTGAAAGATGTGAAAATGTCTTTTTTTCTCCACCTTCTAAAAGACGTATGTGGAAAGGAAAAGGCCTGTTGGTTTTTCATCTATGAAAACTTACAGGTTGGTAAAGTGATGGGGAATGTTGAAGCCACAACTGGAGGCAAGGGAAGAAAAAAAAATACAGGAAGGAGAAAGAAACTAGAATTAAGAATTGGAAGAAAAAAAGTTCAGTCCCGATACTACTGATCATCTTTATCACTTCATCCTGTGTCTTTTTGTTTCATTCTCTCCAGTCACAGATCTAAAAATCACAAATCTTCAAACGATGATTCAAAAAAAGGTCCTGATACTTGATTTTGGGGAAGGTGAAAGAGTGCAGCTCCATTTATATTGCTGGAACAGATGCAATATGTCGGGGAGGGAAGAAAAATGGTATCTTCACCGCTAAAGACTTCTGGCCTCTGACCATTGTAGTGGGATTTGGTAATAAACCATTATTCCCTCAGGGCCTAGTCATTCAGCAAGGAAGCATCAGAAAGGATAATTCAAAATGAATGTTTTCACGCTGGAAGTCTTTACTGTACAACACAAGGTCACCCTGAATTTTGTGAGTCTTTACACGAGTCCTCCGCGCTAAGAAGCACTAACCTTCTCCAGCTTGGAGAGAGCGAGCGAGTAGCAGTCCTTGGCTCTGAACTGCATGAACCTCATGTTGGACGGGTGTGTGAGCTCCGTGATGATGCTGAGACTGGGGAACAACCTGAGAGTGGAGGAGATGAGGGGGGAGAGAGAGAGAGAGAGAGAGAGAGAGAGAGAGATGAAATGTGTTGTGCCGAGGGGTAAATCTGGTCTGACAGTGATAAATGCTTTTAATTTTAGCTGTTAAATAAAAGAGCAGCGTCAGAGCTTTTGGGAAAACCAGAGCTCGTCTTTGAGACAAACTCCTTCAAACTCCTTCTCCGAAAAACAAGCGTCTACTCTCCGGCGCCTTACGGAGAATAGATGAAGAAGTTAAATAAGAGGAATCTGGTTGCACATTTCATCCCAAAACTTGAAGGTCCAGCTCATGAACATCTACTGAGAGGATTAGGTGTTTAAGTTTCTTTACAGTGCAGCCCATCTCTCGGTTACCTGAACATCGTCTGCACGTTGACGATGGTCTTGGCGTCGGCCATGTAGTCCTCCTCAGCGCTCATGGTGCTCTCTTTGTCCACGACCACCAAGTTGTCGGCGTAGATGATACCACACTGCAGCAGGTTGTCCAGGCTGGTCCGTTCAGAAGAGAACAGTGGCAGGATTATTAAAAATCCCCATCAAAACCACTGAGATAAATACGATTGTTAAATTATTTAATCAATGAGCAGGTTTTTATAGTGGAAGCATACTTATCGATGGTGCCAGCCATGAAGTAAACCATTGGAAAGCAGCAAATGGCCTCTAAGAAGTGGTTGTCTGGCCTGCGGAAAAACAGGAAACATCGTGAAGGGGCAACATCCCAGACTAATTATCTTTGTGAATCCCCAGTGACAAGATTATGAAATTGTTGTTGTAATTTCAAGAAAAGCTTTGTTAGCTCTCTGCAGAGGCCGCGACTGCAGAAATCCGTCTAAAGTTAATGAAACCCACAGTGATTTAGAACTAAAAGTTGTACACACACACACACACACACACTAGAGGCCACAACACATAAGGAGGCTTTCTTATGCATAGAGAACTTTTGTTTATGAATAATGCAAAAGCATTTTTTCCTTTTATTGTAAAAGCAAAGCTCAGCTATAGATCCAATTTTCTACATAAAGCAATTTGGTTGTTTTTACCACTGGACCACTTTTTTTGAAAAAACCACACCCATCCACAAACGAATGCAAATGCACACCCACAAACTAGCAGGCGCATATGGATCCCCTTTTTTCCATCCCTGCTTTTTTATTAGAAATGAATTTTTTTTCTTTCTTTTCTATATCACGGGGGAAAGGTTAACCCACATGTTCTTCAAGTTGTAATTACCAAGTCTACTGCAGGCAATTCTCGCACTTCTGAAAATGTGCGCATATAAAGGTCAGAGATGATTTTTATCGGTGTTAAACTCTGCAGTGTATTGACGTACAAGACATTACCCTTGAATTTTCACTGTGATTATTGAAACCTTTTCAGCACATCACTGCAGGAGTAAGAAGAACAAACAAACACATGGTTAGACGGGGGGTCGAAGAGGCTTACGCGTTATCCAGCAGCAGCACTATGGGGTTGAGCTCCTTCCTGGGCCGATAGTACGCGCGCAGCGGGACGATGAAGTTGTAGAGGCCGTTCCCCGCCGTCTCTGCCGACACTATGATCAGCTTGGTCCTGAAGCCGTACGCCTTGGCGTCCTCAAAGCTGTTATGTGTGCAGCCCTGGACGGAGGCAGAGAATTCAGCCGTCGGTCAGTCAGATTTTAGCTGGACTTCGGTCTTAGTATACATCATGTAACATCACAGTACTTTGTTTCCCCCTTAAAGAAGACATATAGTGCTCATATTCAGGTTCATAATTTCAATTTGGGTTATAACTTATAGGTTTACATGCTCTTATGTTCAGTAAAACTTCAATTTCATCATGCATAGCACATTTATCACGTATTTTTCACTTCCCTACTATGATTTCCTGTTTGATTCTTCAAAACTCAAATATAATGAGTCGGTACTTAAAATCTGTAGCATTTGTAGCCTTTTCCCTTTATTTGGTGAGCTTTTCTTTGAAATAACTTAGAACTTAAGAGCTAAATACCAACCAATGTTAAAGAAACCATAAGAAAGTTGGGATCCATAAGATAAAGCAATACCCATAGTTCTACAGTGTGGTGAACTATGGTTTTAGTTAGTTTTAGTTACTAGTGGTATTAGTTTGTGCCGTGTCGGTGTTTTCCTGCGGTTGAATTCACCTTGTCGAGGCGAAGGCAGCAGAACGGAGCTTTCTGTGGCAGGAGGTGGCACAGAGTTGGAGAGCTGCCGATGTAGGGCGAGTTGGGAGGGTAGCCCTTCACAAAACTGATGGAGAGGAAACAAGAAGTAAATACGAGGAGAGTGTAATCAAACTTTAACAGCACTGTGATTAAACTTTGTCAAGGATCAAGTTTAAAAAACAGATGTTCTAGCACCAGAAGTCCATAGTTCACCTTTGAAATGTGTTTTCATCTTCTTAAAAATCCTGATTAAAAATGTATTGATACATGAGCGATCAACGTTTCTTTCACATCACAAAGAATCCCTGAATCCCTCCCATCTTATTCACCAACATAACACCATGTCCGACTTTGAAATCAACCCCCGCTCCTGCTTTTCAGCTTGTAATTAGATTTTGCAGCTGTTTTGTTCAAATTTCCCGTGTTTATAATTGTGAAAGGCTCCTTCCTTCCTGTTCAGTTCCGACTACATCGACAATTACAACTTTTCAGCGGCCTGGTTTAGTTTTTAATTGGGTCTCATTTTGAGCGTCAATTTGGTTGGGTGTCCCCTGATTTGTAGTGTGTCAGCTGTAATTACCCTCCTCATCAGTTTCACACTGCCCTCTGTAGTTTGCCAATAGCAGTCCGCTTCTGCCTCGGTTCATAAATGCATCTACAAACTGATCACCACATGATGGCACTGTGGCACCTTGAGTCGTATTCGCGTCACTGAAGACTCTTAAAAAGGAGGAAAAAACTACTCAAGCGCGATGGATTGTAATAATCTCAGAGGTTAGGAAGGACCGTTACGTCCTTAACGTTATGGGATGCACTGATGTCTGGGGTCTAACGGACAGCGCTCGGAATACATCCAGAACTCATCTCGGTCTGATGAAGCGCACATAAAGAGACCACGAGAAGAGGGGGACAATCTGCTGAGATGAAGCGATTCCTTGGGTCTCGCTGAACTATCGTGGCCGACGATCTGTCTGGCCGGCTGACAGACGTTGAGAGTCGGGGGTGTGAGGATTTATGTAAGGACGCACAGCAGGAGCCTCGGTCGAGGGGAAAAAGAGCAGACAACCCTGTTCGTGACATTCACATTCATCACTGACAGTCCTGCACATTACGGCATCATGACATACAGTCTCATCCGTCTCTCGTTTTACAATCACCGAGGCATTAAGGAGAGGAGGTGAGCGAAAAAAGGAGGTGAGCGGGTGAGATCAATCACGTGCAGATTCACTTTTCTTTTTTTTTTTTACTGCTGCACGACGAGATATACTGCACACCACAAAACCACCAGATCGATTTTGATCTACTTCACTTACTCTGACCCCACAGAGCCCTCTTCGTCCGATTGGTTCGTCTCGTCCTCCGACTGGTCACTGAGGAGGTCGCAGGGCAGAATAGCGCTGGAGTCGGCGATCTCGAGCACCGGCGCAATGCTCGGCCTGCGGCTTCCGTCGCCGTTCTCCGTCGGCAGTGTCAGTTTGCCGCTCTCCTCGGGCGGATCGGGGTTCTGGAGATCTATGGCTACAGTGCCTGAAAGTCACATTGCATCGTTGTATGTACACAAACTGAGCGCGAGGCTATTCAGAAAATCGCATGCGCAGCACTTTTACTGCCGTGTGTAAACAGTCAACGGTGCATTTTTGCACACAAACGACCATTTTATCTCAGACAACACTCCCCCTGCTGGAAAAGGCTTTTTCATATTGGATATAATTTAGTCCATGTATGCGCTTGTTCAGCAGCTCAGCCACCCACATTCCCATCGCCTTCCTGAGCTCAGCTGTTTGACCTTGAGGAGAAAATGCATTGCTTTCTGAATCATGTCCATGAATGGCCTGAAAACATCATTGACCTTGTGTTTAAAAAAATTAAATAAAAAATGCCACTAACCGACATCATATTGGTGGTTTGTAATATGATGTACGTGCACAATACATATATCATGTATATCAGTTACAAGGTATATGCACAACACATATGTAAGATATAAACATCTTTTTCAAAAAAGGGCAAGATAATTAAAAAATAATGAAATATAAATGTCCCGTAGAGTTAATAACGTACTATAAATTGCGAATATTTTAAAAAGTAGTGAATAAGATTAGAAAGAAAGTGATGCACCATGCGCAAACTTACCATATGAAGTGGCCTGATCCACTTTCACAGGTCGAAGAAAAAGCACAACACAAGATTTTCAGCCAACAAAGTAAAAAAAAAAGCATTTAGGAAAAAAATTCATGCGCACCAGTCAGTTGAAAGCAAACAACATCAACAAGGCAGCCGCCATTCAGAAATGTTCGCTGTTGAGTGCAGTTCGGAGTAAATAAACACAGCATCCTATTTCTCTTCTTACAAGGAAACCCTGCAAACATCATCAACCATCTTCCTGGCGTCTTTTTTTAACAAGCTTCTCTACAGCTTTCACTCTCACCCATGCTGGCGATGATGCTGTGCACCGGCAGCCTGGAGGGGGCGTCGTAGAGGCCGGTGACGGACAGCCCTTTGCTGTGCTTCTCCTCCTGCTTGAAGATGAAGGCCGAGTTCTCCTCCTTGGTGATGTTGATGTAGTAGCAGGTGTCGGCGGCGGCCATGATGTGACGCGGGCCGGGGTTCAGGAGGATGCTCTTGTTGTCCTCCCGCTTCACCCCGATCAAACACACCCCGTACCTGAGAGGAAAAGAGGGTGCGCAAGACAAGTTTCCGGTTTTTGTTTTTTGCTCTAAAAGACATCAACCACTACTGCTATGATATTGTCTTTTACTAACTTCTTATGGGCATGGAAGGAAGCGTAGGTGAAGCTTTTCCCATCGTACTCGCCGAAAAACTTGCTGTCACACAAGCGGATGTGGTAGACCTCGTTCCCCGAGCAGCGACCGTACATCTTCTGCCACTGCTCCGGTGACAGCTGCCCCTCCCTGGGGGGAAAAGTATTATCACAATATTAGCGACTTGAAATCACATTAAAATGAAGGCTCATACTTCCGCTGGCACGAAAGCAGCCCTGTTTTAAAGGAAATATAGGGTTTTAAGTTTGAATAAGATGTAAGGACGATTATTTTGCAGTAAATGTCTCAGGGTTTTATTTCATCAGTGGGTCGACAGTCGTTCCCAGATGAAGGAAAGTAACTTTATATCAAATGTGACTTTGTTTACAACTCAGCAGCAGCTCTCAATTCTCTATCTTTTATAGATACGACCTATCCTGACTTTGTAATCCACAGCCTCCTACAGTCTACTCACAATGATTACTTAAACAGAAAAAGGCTATGAGGTCATTGCATGTAGGCAGCTCATGTACTTCATAAACTTCATCAGTTTGATAATGTTAAATTATACAGCGGCCTTTTCCACTCCTGTCACTATTCCCAGCCCCGAGGCAGAACAGGTTCCCATAATGGAAGTTAAAATGTGTCCCTGTCTCTGCTGTCGAGAGCGGCGAAGAAATTTATAGCCTTAAAAAGGGGAAAAGTGTAATGCTTACTGACTCGACAGTGACTACTGTTCTGCAGCGGTGACAGTACAGTAGTCGGCTCTGCGGGACGAAAGCCAGGTGCAGTCTTTTATAAACAGTTAGAACTCTTGCTGCACAGGCACCAGTCCTTTTTCCACTAATATCAAATCAAATGGGATTGAATCTGTCCACGTGAATAATGGTACAAAAGGATTTTTTTTTAAATTAACAGAACACTCACAGCTACGGAGATTAAAAGTTTACACAACATGTTCATTTCATGGGTTTGAGCTGTTCTGCGGGATGAAATCATATCATTGATTGAGTTTTCAATAAGTACAGTCAAGGTGAAATACTCACTGTCCTCTGGAGGTGTGAACCAAGAGAGTGACTAAGGTGGACGTGGCCGGACACACACAATTGAGCGCCAGCATGGCGTACTTGAACTCCTCTTCACATACCACATGATCTGATTGGAAATGGAGGAGATGTAAGATTTAGAAAAACTAACAAACAGACACAATGACTTGTGTTTCAGGAGGTATTGTGACCCTCCCCCTGCCCTTACCAGCAAACTTAACGTGGAATTTATTTTCAGGCTTGAGAATTTGGACGTAGAGAGGACAGTTCGGAGCAAAGTCCTTGGCGGCCCAGGCCCTCAAAATGGTCTGGTGGTCCTGTGGGACGAGAAAGATTTCCATTTTTGTTAGCAGGATTATGCTTAAAAACTACTGAATGCATTTCCAAGAAACAAAAGGATTATTATTTCACTTTCTGTAAGATTGAGAGAAGGCAATTTTTAAAATTTTCTCCAATTTCCCTGGGAATAATTAGTGGATCTTGATGAAGAAAAAAAAATCTGGCATATTTAACAGACTGATATCTTTGAGTGTATGCACTTTAGTGCAATTGAATTTAAGGGGACTGTTGGGGCCTTGGCGGCAGGTTAGTGCTCGACTGAGTGCTACTCTTCTTCGTAAATGTGATTTTACTTTTATGGGCGCTGAAGTTTGCCTCAGAGACACTCTGAACACGCAGAGAATCACAGGCGTGTCGAGTATCTACAATCTCTCAGTCAATTTTAACAAAGGAAGAAGAAGAAGAATGGAAAGAGAAAATTGCAACAGTGAAAATATTCTTATCACAAGAGGTCTTATTAAGGGGAAACAAAACAAGAGTTTACAACTGCTTCGACAAATTGCTGTCGACGTGACTCACGGCGGCAGTTCTGTCGACTTCGTTCCTGCTGCTCAGGATGAAGCAGGCCTCTGCATCATCCATCCTGCAGGTCGACAGAGAGACAAACGGGCTGGTGAGGAGAGGACATTGGGCCTCACAGAAAAGTCATTATTTAAGAAGATCAATGCTTTAAAGAAAAGCTAGGCATGGATGAGTGCTTGTGTCCCATGACAATGACTGAAAAGGTTAACAGCCCTATTCTTGCATGACAACAATCTGCTGATGGTCGACATTAGACTGCAGGGTTTTTGCCAATGCATCATTCATTTGTGACAGAAAACTCAATTGAGATCGTCAGTATGAAATGACGACGAGAAAACCTTTCAGAAAAGCAGAGCTGATGATGCGTCTAGAAAGCTTATACCTGGCTGGGTGATTTTTACCTATTACATATTAAGAGTGTGAAATTGCAACAGCCTCTAAATCCCCCCCTGTTGCAAAACAACATCTGCCAATAAGCTTTAAAATGTCCTGAAGCAGCCATGAAAAACCAGAGCGGCACACCGGTGATGCCGGTGCAACAATAGGTTGCATCAACTGAGCCAAGGTTTTATTGCTATACATGTATGTGGCCTTTGATGAGAGCAGGGTGGAATCCCATTACACTGATGTGTAAGCAGAGGGCAGCCAACACGGACTTGGAAGTATCTCTATCTACACGGTGGAGGCGTTACACTTTATATTTACATTTAAAAATATTCTTATACAGAGATTCTGGCACAGAACTTAAAGTTCATAGACAGCGTATTAAGATGGCTGGCTGCGGTATAGATGCAAATATATCCAAATTTTGTATCTGTTTTTGCATACTGTATGTGTTTGTGTTTGCCTAAATGTGAGAATCCATGCCATGTGTCCACTCACTTGGCCCTCATCAGGTCCTGGTCTTTGAGGGCAGATCCTTGCAGGTAGATGACCCTCTGAGACCACAGAGGGATTTGGAGGATACGGCGAACCTGGATGTCTATCTCCGTCGGACACAGAATCACCACGTAGTAGTCCTGCGCAACGAAAGAGACACGAGTGCTTAATTCTAAATCCACTGAAAACCTGGTAGTTTTTTTTGTCCAACATGAAATATTCCTGGCTAAATGTGCGATGATCAAAGTAACAATTTGGCAGAGAGCTTCAAAAGCGGAGAAGAGATCAGACAAAATAGCTCAGACAGAAATCTCTAATTGCAAATGACCAAAACTGTTCCAACTTTGGCAGAAAACTGCAGACTGGGCTCATTTAGGAGCCCATACATCGTCATAAAAAAGCAAACTGAGAGAATTGATATAGGGCCCTTCAAACTGCTCTTTTCTGCAGTTTCTTTATTTTTGATACATTATACCATATTTTGTTGCACATAATTGATGCAGGTAAGGTTCAGCAGCTTAAAACAACACTCCTGTGGTGCAGTAAGTTATACTTATAATACATTCTCTTCATGTACAATATTTATCCCACAGGATTCCGGCAGAAATTGTCATGTATCTCACTACAAATCCATTCCAATGCAGGCAGGAGAAAGTGGGATGTCCTTCCTTGCGGCCATTTATTCGTGCCACTGTACCTGAAGTCTGGGATGAGCGTAGAACTCGTTGAGGAAATCCATCAGCAGGTCAATCTTCAGTGAGCTGACGCACAGCACCACATGTTTTTCTGTCTGCGCCCGGTGGCGGCTGTAGTTCCCCCCCAGCTTCTGGCTCTCCATCCACAGGTACGCCAGTTCTTCAAACTGACACAACGACAAGAGCAGCATCAACGTGAAGTCAACAGCAACAAGAGTTGATTTAGTCATAAAAGAAAAAGATAGATTTTCTGTCTGCGCGGACGCAGATGGTGAGAGCGCTGGAGCGAAAAACTTCTGATTGGGTAATTTGCCAAAAGCAAATTAATTTCTCACCCCAATTTGCTCTGCAGGGACAGTAAACACTTCAGAGTATTATGAGTAACATGTTTGTGATTTTCCTTTTTTTTCTTTTTTATAAAAAAACACAGGGAATAGGCGGATTAAGCAAGATTGAGCCAGCATTGCTTGGCCTGAATTTCAAGTGAGATTGACAGATTTTTCAGAGAAGTAAGAAATCGTAGTAAATGTTTATTTTGCAGTCAGCCCGTAATAGCTACGACAAAAAAGTCAAAGACAAAACCCAACACAGTTTATGCTACAGCCATTACCTGCAGTGGGAGGACCACCAGGGCAACACAGATGAGGATGACCACCAGCAGCTGGGAGGGCCAGATCTGCGGCGTGACGTCCCCGTAGCCCACGGTGGAGAAGGTGACGATGCAGAAATAGAACGAGTCAAACAAGGACAGCTTCTTCCCCGCCCTCTCTAGGTGCTGGATACCACAAGCTCTGCAGAGAAAACATAGATCATTATTCAGTGACATCAGACAAGTCTCCGACAAAAACGTAAACATAATTAAAATGAAGACATGTTTTTTAATAAAAGGAATCTGCTCCGGTATAACGATTCAGCCTGGTGGAATTCAATTTGTCCGAGATCAAAGTGGACCAGAGTCAATACAGCAAAGGCAGCACCTCAGTATTTCCCAGTTATTTATGGTGACACCAGTAATTGCTCTGTCGGTTCCACCTCACTGCCTGTGCTTATTCATTTGTGTTTTTTTGCATTGATAAGTTCAAGATTCAATGGAACCTTGAGGCAGGCGAGGAGGAGAGGGGAGGGGGGAGGGAAGGTCTAACCAGTCAGTGGAGTGGAGTGGAGGAGGAAGGCGCTGGGTGGTGGCCAAGGCTGGTAAAGTTTGCCAAAGAAGCGACTGAAGATGGAGTAGTGAATGAGGATGGATGCTAAAAAACCTTCTTGAGGTTTTCCCATTAATTTACGACGTACTTCTTGTTCTTTGTCTCTATAGATGGATGGATAGATGACTTTAATAATCCCCGAGGGGGAAATCAATTTGTCAAAGCAGCCACACAGTAAGAGACAATGTAAAAAAAGTACACTGATAGAGGAAAGTATATAACCGTTTAAAAAAAATCACACCGTTAACAGCCCTGAAGCAGTTAAATAAGGTGCAGTATAAAAACAGTCTAATAAAAAATATAAAAATACAGAGAGAAACAGTGTAATAGTCTTAAATATTAAATAATAAAAACGTACAAACTATTGACTGCAATTTAGAGAATGCAGAGTTTTTGAATATTACAATTTTTAAATAGTTCAAATGAAAGGCTGATGAACAATTGAAATATTTGTATTCATTTACATTTTTCATAAGGTTTTATTCTGACCATTTCTTTTTGCCAGTTACAGTAGCTACATCAATTCATAATAAATAAACATTTCTCGCAATTTCACACTTGTCTTTCAGGCAAATTTTATTTTGCCATACAAGCTGTTCACATCTGACTCCTCCATCGTGCCTTCTTTCAAACGACAAATTGCAATCCCGATTTTTAGTTTCATGAATTAATCAACCACCTACTGTGCTTGAAATTATGTTTTGTGGGAGGCAAAGCGAGTCGAATTTATTTGTACGGCCCGTTTTGCGGTTAGAGATGCGTTTCTGTGACTGATGGCAAGGAAAATGTTCTCTCACCCAGTGAACACCAGACACAGCAAGGTGCAGATGAGGATGAACACCTGGTTGAACATGGCAGAGTGGGTCCTCTGGATGGCTCGATGGAAATCATTCTGGACAGAAGAAGAGAGATGCACACAGGCAGGTTTGATTGTCATATCAGATACTTGTACCAGTGACTGGGAACTGAAATTACACTTTCTTTTTTTCTCTTTTACCAACTATAACATCTTTCAGGTCTCAAGAACTGCATCAGAAATGATTTTTAAAAACAATGCTAGAAATTATCGCTACTACCTGAATATATAATAATATAACTGGTAACAAAAACCTGAAAAGGCCATCTCTAGGGTAACAAAAACTCTTATTTTCAGATGATAATTCACAAACGAAAACATAATTCTGAATGTTATATCAAATTTCTGACAAAAGATCCCCCTGAATCCTTAGTAGGATGGTCAGAGAACTTTAGTTTAGTTTCCTACATTTGCACATTTCCGAGCACGACTCACTTCCCAGTTGCACCATGTTAGCAGGTTCTGCCTGCCACCGCTTCACCAAACTGACACTAGTTCCTCTCCGTGTGCTGGTCTGCTTGGCCCCACATTCTACCATCTGTCCAACTGCTTCTCCCTCTGTAATAATCTCATCTGATGCACAGTGAGAGGACACGCTACGCCAGTTGGATATCGTCTATTGCTGTGAATCCCATGTACAATTTGACTTTGCACCGATGGTAAATCCTGGGCAATGGTAACACAACTATTGATCCTGAAAGGTCTATGTTCCTCTGTCGCAGTGTATCATCTTGCTTTGTATTGACCTGGATGTTGGTTTTGCTCATGTTTGAAATGTGCTCTGGTCCCCAGTAAATGGACTTAACTTCCTCACTACACCTCAGTATAGGTCTCCAGTGTATGAAGTATTTGCACGCTTTGCAGCTTCACCATTAACCAGCAACAGCAGCTGGTGGGATGATGCAGATCAATTGAAGAAATCCCAGCAATCATTTTCTTCTCTATGTAAACCACCCCGACAAGATACTGTGTATATACTGGAGTCGATTTGAGCTTTTAACAGACATATCAGCGTTTATGTTTGCCGAAACAAAAAACTTTTATTTTGCAGAATTAACATTGCAGACATTATATGTATTTGGTTGTATTTGTGTTTTCATTTAATTTATATGTAGTTATTTATATTAAAGTTTATTGTGAAACTGTGAAATATCGAGGCTTAATTACATTTCTTTGTTATCTGAGGAATCTGCATATTGCCGATATATATATATATATATATAATTTTTTTTTCAGTTTGTGCATCTTCCCCCCAAAATTCATACGAGTTTGGCTGTAGTACATACCACAAAAAAACAGCTGCAATAAGGATCTGAGTCTGTTCTGTCTTGGACCAAAAGTAAACAGCCTGAGTTGGACTCATTAAATGTTTTAGACAATTATAAAAATGTGTTTCTATCTGCAGGCGATCGTATCTTTTCTCCGAACAGCAGTCAGCTCAGTTCACTGCCGTTTGCTTTAACAAGCCAACTAATTAGCCAGGAGGCCGTTTTATCAGAGTAACCAGCATTAAGGCTAGCAATGTCCCACAAACTGATGTAGCCAATATCAGCAGCTTCAAAAAGATGGAATTGGCTCGTGAGCAAATTGGATGTCACAGTGTCGGCTAACGAGAGGGAAAGAAATTTGCCTTCGCAATTGAATTCTGCTCAAAACTATATTGTAGAAACCCACTCAGCCCTTATCGCCAGTGTCACTGATGAACTGAGGAGAGCACTAGTATGGCTGCCACAGGATGGAGAATGTTCCTTGAATGCGCTAAAACCCATGACGCTCTGTGCGTGTTCCTTTTTTGCAAAACCTCTACAATTTGTACATAACTTTCTACTTACGATCATGTTCTCCAGGGCACCTTTGGCCAGCCAGCAGTTAAGAAATACGGGGACGAATATGTTTCTCAATGGAGCCCAGAAAATCTTGGGGAGGAAAGAAAGGAATAGAGACGATTACAAAAACATCGGTGAAATATTAATCAGTTAATAAACTTCGGACACAATAAGAAATCTTTGTCCACAATACAAGGAAAGAAAAATAAGCGAATTAGACATTTTTCACTTGGAGAAAGGTTGGAATGAGGCACAAAATGCTTTTGGAGCATTAAAATGATTGAATTGCTCTAAAGAATCCAATATAAAAATGACCTCAAGCCTAAAAGACGACAACCTGTACTAATGCACTTACGGTGATTATAAACGGCACTGAATTGATCATCTCCAATATGAAGGATATCTGGAAGATCTGCTCCCAAATGTTCCCCTAGAAAATGAAATTAATTGAAAATAATTCAGTGAACTGTATGACGGATGGAGAAACAACAACAGTTCTCATACACTGTGGGCTGTAAGACCGTATTACAATCAAATGGGTGAGTAAAAAAAACATCAGACAAGCTATTGCAGTATTCATCTTAGGTTATGAAAGCTAGAAAGGAGTGGTAATTAATATCAGGTCAAGAAACCACACACCTCTATGATTAACCTGTATTTGTTAAGGCACTGAGAATTATTATCATAGTGTATTTAATTAAATCTCTCTAAGGCACAACTTCCTTCTTCCTGGTTTAATGATGTTTTGTTTTTTTAGATGCTTTATGCAAATTAAGTTTATTATTATCCGTGCATTGTGCGGTATTTATTCAATACAGCCTTAGGGAATGAGGGGAAAGCCAATTTCAAGAGAAGAGCGAGGTTGCAGCCAATTCCACCCTCACAGAGAACTAATCGCAGATTGAGACGGCAGTCGAGTTGACAAGGTGCACTCAAGACTTGGATTCTGTGTCCATGAATCAGCTATTAAAAAAGATCAATACAGAATTATTATCATGTATTTCATAAAACCACAACCAAATTTATTAAAGGATCACCAAAGCAATTTGAAGAGCTAAGCACAGCTCTTTGAGGACCCTCGGCCGCAGTAGGATTGTTGTCGATGGCGTCAACATGACAGGGAGTCTTGTGCATGTTTTGTCCCCATATCCCTAATTTTCAAGGTAATTTTACATTCAATTTTCTTTCTTTTTATTGTCTTAAGGTTTATTATGTAACCACAAAACAATCTGTACGTGTCATCTTTAAGTGCATGCTCATTACATGTGGAGGCCCGTGACCCGTGCTATCAAATAATTTCACTCAACATCACCACCCAGATCTCTACCACAAACTGTACTTGCAGCTCTATGAGCCTGCTTAGAAAAAACTGTTTCTACAACAGAGTGTGTATCAATCGAGTCTGAAATTGGGGCAAGAGAGTATAGGTCCTGTGCCCTGGCACTGGCACTTGGCCTGGATGCTGAAAAGCTGTCGGCCCGCGAGGGAGAGAACAAATCAGGCAGTGCTGGACATTGATCAGACAGCTGCAAGAAGATATCAGCACGGATGAAAGAGGGAAACCGCTCACTGTGGGCCCATTTCTTACCTTGTAGCTGAGATATGTGATAAGCATGGTCTCCAAGAAACTGATTAAGGCCACTGTCACCTGGAGCAGAGGGGGGACAAGGAGACAAATGATCTGAAGCAACTGAAGCATCGTCTCTTCTGGTGACTCAACCTTCACAGAGGAAGCGTTTTGATTGGCCTAAATTCTCCATTGAGATTCAGTCCATGCAGTGGCGTGTTATTATTCTCACCTGTATCGCCCAAACAGATTCACGCCTGTTCACGCAGAAAATCCACTCCCTGTCGAAACACACAAGAATATTTTCCTCACACTTCGTTGCGTCTCCATGTAATTGCCTCGTGCAAAAATGAACTCACTTCGGGTTACGCTTAAATGCCCTTTTGACTGAATACATACCACTTGATGTCTGGCGACTCTGCGGCATCTGTCCAATTGTTGTTGCGACATATTCTACTGCTGAAAAAAAAGAGCAAGAAAAGATGAAAGCATGTGTGTGTGTGTGTGTGTGTGTGTGTGTGTGAAGGTGTGTGTTAGTGGAAACGTGCCCACTGGGAATCATTTCCATCAATTGGTATGTTCCCATAAAGAACAAATCCCAATGTGTTTCTGAAAGCTGCACAACACAGACAATCTGCAACGTCCACATGGCTGCACAGAAAAGAGCCATTTGACAGATTTTTCTTTTAGAAACACAAAATGTATACACTGATGTAGTCGCCTCAAAATTATCGACATAACTACTAATCAATGTTAATATTTTGTCTTTGAATGCTTGAAGTTTTTTTAGATTTAGACATATTAGAAGACCCCTTAGATATTTGAATGCTCAAGAAGTTAAAATCTGAAATATTCCCATGTTAACAGATGTTCTATGCTCCCTGATATCTTACATCTTTGTTGTTACCTCCACCAAAGAGGTTATTTGATTAGTTCAGTTTGTTTGTTAGCGGGTTTACCCAAACATTTATATGGATTAATTTGCATGATAATTTGACTAAAGAAAGGTCAGGTTATGACATTTTGGGAGGAATCCAGATCTTGATCTGGATGCTGACATTTTTTTGAAGGACAAAACTTGACATTTATATAGGTGATGGATTGCTCAGCCTTGCTGGAGGTCTGCGCTCTCGGAGTGAGTGCTCTTTTCTTTTGATAAAAATCTCAATGGGGACGATTGAAAAATCGTCTGGCATAGAGCAAAGTCATCTGGTTGGTTTGCGATTAACAGAATAAGAAAAATATGGTATCAAAATTAATAAGAGGAAAGAGAACCATTTTATTGTCATAGAAAAAAATCATAATAAAAAGCAGCTACCCCCCCCCAAAAATAAAAAAAATAAAAATACAACACACTAGACATAGGGAATACAGCAAGTGATTCTCACCATGGGTTACCATTGACCTCCTTGGGGTCGTCCAGGCTGACTCTCACGATGTAGAGGACACAGGTGAGAATCTTCAGTGAGAAGTTGAAGAGACGGATTCTCAGGCCTGCGGAGCAAAAAATATACAACGACATCAAACAGTATGACTCCAAAACAGGCTAAACTGAAAGCGACAATCACTTTGGATTTGGGTTGGTTTTAAATCTCTGGTATCTTGTTCGCAGGCTGATTGACTCAGGTCATAACCGCCATGACCAGCTCCGTGTTGTAAGTCTATAACGCGGGACGACAGATTCTGCCATACAGCATCTCTCCTCATTTGAAGTTGATACTGCCTGAAACACCAGTTGTTTAAGGTGCATAAATATGCTTTAGTGAAAAGGCTTAAAGTGACTCTTATCTGCCAAATGCCCTGGAGCATGACTAATACAGCTCCATGCTGCTCTGGCACCCTGTCACAACTGATTTCCCCTGACGCGTCGCTTTCCAATCCTCCCAAGAACAACATAAAAAATAACATCACCAACGAGTGAATTACACAGCAGGATACATGACGAACGGGGGAATGTCCTTGCACGGACATGGCCGAGAGAGGTAATGTTTGCGTAATCACAATCTCCTGTTAGAACCCTAACCCTATATGCAGGAGAAAAAAATAAACATGGCTGCAAGCACGCTCGCTGGCCAGCGGGTGGTGCAGGCTGTGTGGCCTATTTCCAATCAGCCTCAGCAGCTGAATAATCTCCGGTGACGTGACCTCTTCAGGAGACGCCAGCCTCGATGTTAAAATGATTTGAAACCGGACAAACGCAAACGGTGATGCGATGGAGTAGAGCAACGGGCCCCTGCAGGAGAGAGTGACATTTTCATTAAGACTCTTGTCGCTCTTGTGGCAAAGATTGGCCCCCGGTTAGCGACAGTGACGAGCAAGATGCCTGTGACATCAGCCCGTGGCAGCGTCCAGGATATGAGAAGGATGTGTTCACACAGCGTTATACACAGAGTACATTTCTTTTTACAACTACATGCGAATGAGTAGCAGTTTACAATGCACCAAACTGCTGAGCTGCACCAGTGTCTCTTTCCAAGTCTTATCTGCTAATGGGAAAAGCACTGCAGCGCTGCCTCTTTTAACAAATGAGCCACGCTCTTTTTGTTCACGCTGGGCCACAAAATACAGTCACTTACAATGAAGCATGTAATGTAATAACGAAAAACCCCCAGCTGAGGCAGAAAGTGAACAGGCGTCCACGCCGGCTGCAATTTCCTACATGATGTTTGGAGGACGGCGGTGCGAGGTTGGCTTGTCGGCTGTACTTACTTGACCTTTGGTTTTTGATGAAGAAGAGCTTCAGCCTCTCCTTAAAGGTGTTTTCGTTCACGTAGAACTCCACCTGCACCCTGTGGGGGAACGGCGACAAGATGTCATCGTAAACGGCATTTCTGTTGAATATATATATATATATACAGATACCTCAGCCAACACATACACAGCAAGAAAACGTGTTGAATTCAGCATCGCTCATAGCAAATGGTTGTGATGAAGGAACAGTCATGTTCATGCTGGGTATCACGTGAATTTCTGATGCAAGTGCCACAGAAATACCTGAATTTTTGTATACTAAGATCACATTTTTCCCAATACCTTGGTTTGAAGAGATCTTTTTTTTCTTCTCCCCAATGCTCATCAAAGAATAAGAAAACAAAGCTTAAGTTCTACAATAGAGGTTCATACATTTCAGTCAGTGCACAACAAGCGATACGGTTTGACAGCGAGCCTTAGTTGGCTTCCTGTTTCTGTGCAGCTGTTCCGTCTATACCCTACAGATAAAAAAGAAGAAAAAAATACTGCTAATAATATTAACAGTGCAAATGCCATAATTGTGTTTGGTGAAGGTCCTTTATGGCAATCAAGCTCAGGAAAGAGCTCAGCGAGTCGCTCTCCTAACTAATCCTGTTACCCTCCATCTACCATCAGTCATTGCGTATCGTTCCCTCTTCACAATGCAACAGCATCAGCCTCACATGTATATGAGCTCGAGTCCCAATGTGCAGCCCAGGAACTTGCTCAATAATGCAGATTATCTCTCACTCACACACTCACACACACACGCAGCCACCTTCTTAATGGTGCAGTTGTGGTGACGCATGTGTACAGTATACGGCCAGAGACACGATATACTGACTTTAAGCTGGGTTAAGGGTTTTTAATTTGCTCGACGGGAGACATTAATCCAAATTGATAAATGTGTGCATGACACTGGTACCAGGGAGAGGCTAAATAATTTCCATTTTAATATTTTATGTACACAATTACTACCAAACTCTGAAATGTTGTTTGCAGTCTGAAGCACTTGGGTCGGGACTAATCCATTCGTATAAATAAAGGAGAACATACATCGAGCACGAACACAAAACTACCCATTAATAATTGACAATCGACAATTAAAAGCTGCATTAATGCAAATCTAATGTTTTTTTTCCCATTAGTGACAGACTGTGACAAATCTGAAGCCATTATACTTTAGAGCAGACGTAATGGACTCTAATAGCCTTGGTGGAGGCTTGACCTGATGACCACCGTAAGAACAAACGATGATGTAGCTATTGTAGGCATGTTAGACAAAATACAAGTGGTGAGAGGCTTATTAATACACTCCTGTAATATAGAGCTCATCACTAATGAGCATGGAGAGGAGGTAATGTCCTTGCGGTTACAGGAGGGATTGGAGCCTTCTCCCTTGTCTGACGAGATGAATATAGGGTGGAAAAGGACAGGACAGGGGAGGGAAGGCAATTACAGCAGCCGTTTCCTAGGGGAGGTATGTATGTATGTATGTGTGTGAGGATAAAGTGTGTAGGAGGAAGAATAGTACACGCCACACATGCACCATCTTCAAGCTTTTCTCCAACCTCCCTCTTCCAGCTTTATCACCACGGAGACAGCTTCCACAAGGCACGTGTCTTCTGTGTTATGCGTTTCCAGTTCCAGGAATTAGGCGAGGCTGTATGCACATAATGACATGTTCTTCTCTATGGGAACCAATCACACGCTCCCAGCCACGTGACACCGTCCTAAACCAAAGCACAGCTGTATGTAAAACCATGAAAACCAAGTGTCTGGACTGCTCTATCATCCGCGAAGCAGTAAATACATCATCCTTTAGATTAATTATCGCCAACCACTAATGCATAATGATAAAACGCTTATGTTATTTTCATTGGCCCGGCAACACTGCAAACCAGTGACTGAGCCATGTGTGTTTGTTTCTGTGTGTGTGTGTGGGTGGGGGCTGATGATCACCATGTGGTAGCACACTCCCGCTCCTAATAATATTTTAATGCGAGGCTTCCCCTGCTGATGTGAATGTAGGACGACAAGACACCTGCAGTGCAGTCTGGGAGTATTTGGTGAGAGACGCATTCTCTGTGACGCTGGCTCTGTCAAGTCAAGTGAATCAATGACTATGTGGTTTAAGCGAATTTGCACTGTTGCCAACTTAGCGTCTTCATCACAAGAGGTTTGGCCCCCATAGCGAGTTGGGGATGTTTTTGTTTAAAGTTATCTATGTAGAATAGTTTACATGACAAACTTACCTCTACGTACAACTGGGTAAGAAAATAGCATCACTCATCAGTTGCTAGCATGGCTGTAGAATCTTGTATTGCATAAAGTCCTTGAATTTGACGGATCCAATAAGTAGAATTGATGAAACAACACAAACTCTCTGGTCACTGTCTCCGTCGACTTATGTGAAGGAATTTTTCTCTGGGCCCAGGAAACCGACTCTATACATCAAAAAGATGATAGAATCTGCTTCACTAGTCCCTCATCTATTATTCCAAACTGCAAGGAGGACAAGGTCATAGTTATTCTCTTTTCAGAATAATAAATTCCAGCAAAAATGGTTGGCAATAAGCATATCTCAGACACTAAGTAGCTGCCATCTTTACAACTGGAAAGGCTGAAGTCAATGGACAAAACAACTTACGCAATAATTCATATTAAACTATAATGCTACAAATTAAGAGCTTAAATAAAGTCATCATATATAGTATTTAGTTTCTGATTTTTAATACATTTTTTCACAGCAGAAGCGAAGCTTTTAAACATCATTGTCTAGTTTAAATTGGAAGGGACTATATACCTGTTGAAAAATGTCTATAATTCCATATTGGGTGAACAGTGAAAACTCATACTCGAAAGACTCAAGACTGTACCATAACTTCATTGTCCTTCAATTTTAAGTGTTGAGTAAGAGCTTTAGAAAAAAACGTGTCAAAAATGTACAAATCATGAAGTATGCGTTTGTTTTATGTTGGACACCACTGCACCATCATTACTGTGGTTTTTTTTTATTAAATAATTTTTTATTTCATTATTTATTACTCTTTCCAACTAAGCATAGAAACAACAGCTCTTCCACACTTGACTCCCATTAAGTGCAGAGACCAACAACAATTCCTTATACGTACTTACCCTCTACTCTTTGGCATCTCTGTAGTCTGCAAACCATCATCACCACAAAGACAGACACTAACTAAACTGTCAAGTATAAACACAGGCTGTGTGAATATCCAAGAAGCCAGAGAGCGATTTACAACAAGCTGGTAGCCCGCAAACCTCAGGAAAGCTTGCCCCAAGTTTGAAGATGGTCGGCAAGGCATACGCCAAGAATCGACGGTCACGATAGATGCATCACATGACCTTAGGTTTTCAGCTAACAGGTCTACATGGTATGTTGAGCCTTGAGGGTGGCAGCCGTTCAGAATACGTGACGTCCATAACGAGTGCACGGTCACGATGAAAGTAAAGAGAAGCAGACGTGTAAGCCGGGAGAAAGATTGTGTCTGGAGGGAAGTTTCGTGCATCAAGACCACCGCCAGTGATACCATTACAAAATGTAAGCACATTGCCTGAGCAACTACAACTGCTCTGCCAGCTCCGTAAACGAGCATTGAAGAGCGAGCTGACCTCGGGACAGTCTGTCAGCCCGATTGTCAGCCAGCTGCCAGATTCTGTGCCATACGGAATATTTGTTGTCGACCATCACCTGGGGATGAGATGATCCTGGAAGCTTGGCCTACAGTTTACAACACTTACCAGTACTGACACGGTGCACTGACGCTCGTGTGGAAATGAAACAGAATGATGTTCTCGAGAATCCTCGGTATTCAGTCTTGTCAGAGTCATTATACAATGTTTGATTATCGGTGCTGATATTCACTATTTTTATGGTTATCGGTATCGGCCATTTCTAAGCCGATGAGATCACTTCATTATAAAATGCGCTACCTTGGCTCTGATCCAGCCGCAGTCACTACTCAACGTCCCGTCAATGTTTGCATGTTTATTCAACTTCATAATAATGCTGCTGACAGCTCCCTGCACTTTGTGTGTTGAGGTCATGTTGATAGGTTCTGTGAATTAAGGCATTTAAACAAAGTTTTGTGTCTAGAGTTTGTATTATTCCAAATTTTGACCCTTTTTTTTTTACTGCAGTCAAATATCGTTTTTTGGTCTCTTAGATTAGTAATAATCCATATCGGTATCGGCCCTAAAAAGCCATATCGGTCGACCCCTAATTAGAGCCTGCATTTAATTTTACTCTTTTAACATTGTTGTTATTTTCTGATCTCAGATCTGCTCCGTTTCCCCTCTGACTGAGCGAAACAGTCCAAAATAGACATGTTCCCATGCGCCACCCTCAGACTCTGTGCCTGCTATAAAAGCTGCAGGGATTCTAAAAATAAATACACTTGGACATTAATATTCAAACGCTGTGGCATCTTTGTTTCTCTCGTCTTCTGTTCCGCGGAGCTGCATCTGAAACTTCCCGTAGTGAAGGTCTCACTCTCGTCCGGCGGCCTCATTACAGAGCAGTTGAATAGTTGAACGGGCTTCAGTCCAGACATGGGCAGTGGAAGACTGTGAGAGTGCTTTTGTCAAATGAATATTGAAGCCAGAAACCTCAAGAGGAGACTGGAAGAGGTTTGCGTTATAATAAGCTGGAAGGGAGGATAAGCACCTTAATGGATGCTTGGTGGTCAATGGGTAGATCAACACGAAGGATCCAGTGTGGGTCAGTGCTGGTCCTCAGAGGGGAATCTCACACTTTCTAAGCTGCTATATACACACAGATGCATTTTGGAAGCACAGAAGGGGTCTTCGCTATGTCCACACGATGTGATCAAGGGGCCAGGACGACCCTGAGGCTTTTGAAAGATGCTGATGCAAAAGCATGAAGGAGACTGTCAAGTGCTGCCCACTAGATTGTGTAAAAATCTAAAATGCTGACTAAATGAAGACTTTTTTGAGCTCCGAAAGTTGGCAGTCATTGAGAATTCAATCCTCAAAACAAACACAAGCAACCCAGATAACTGTTGGCCAGATTGGTTAAAGCGCCGGTTGGAGCGGTATTGAGAGGCTCCGATACAAAAATCGCTTAATGAGAAAGGACATTTAGAGGGAACCTGACGCATTATCACTGATGATGAAAGATGCCTCTGGAAAGCACTCCTATGCCAAGTTGGTGCTTGGGCACAGCATCCACTCCACAGAGAATTTCCTGCTGGATTCTCACATGGGCCCACCCTGGCATTTTTCCGGAAATTTACAGTAAGGAGCTTAAAAAGGAAAAGTTCCAGAAAAGGGCTCCGGACCAACATTTGCGGACTCGCATACGGCCCCTCCGGAAAAGTTCAGGAGCATGTCCAGACTTCAGTGCATGAAAGGCAGCTCTACAGTCTTTTGTTAATATTGAGTATAAAGGATGCAATGATGTGATTCTCACCTGGTGGACGTGAACTCGTGTAAAAATCAAATGAAGGTACAGTAATTGCTAATTGACATGTTTTATTACTAAACTGAACTGACGGGCATTTTGAGACTCAGGCAGAACCACATTTCAGCAAAGCAAAAGTTAAGCATTGCTGTTCGATTGCAATAAAATATAACAAAGCTCTGACTCTGATGGACTGAAACCGAAAGCTGCAGTTTCCTGCGTGTGTGCAATGAGCGGACTTGCTCTTCGAAGAGCGGAAACCTACACTTGACATTTCCTGTGATGTGAGATGATAGCTCATCCTTTTTTTTTTTCTGCTACCACAGGAAATACTTCAAAGTTATGTCAGGTATTCTGTCTATCTTTATGATCCTTATTCCCAAATTAGATGTTGAGTTTTAGTGCCATAATAATAGTAAAAAATAAAAGAGGGTCCTTGTAGAGTCATTTCTGTCGTGCAGACTTCACATTTTGCAGAACACAAAACGCGGTATTCTCCATCAGCCTGAGTTTTTAGTTCAAGAATAACTGCAAAAAAAGGAGAACAGTGATGAGGGGGAAAACTTGCGTGTCAATAAATGCTCAGCACAGGATGACAACAGTAGCATGGCCCCAACATGGCAACTCAGCTGAATGGTGAAGCTCCTGCAGAGGTTCTGCTATTGGCAGGTACGTGATGGTAAAATGGACTGTATAGAAGGTTATTTTAAAAAAATGTCGCAACATCTCTCGCTAATTAGCGTTGATGACAGTTAGCAGTTCTGTACTTTCAGGGGGCCTCAGCACTGGTGCAAACAACCAACCCAAGCCAAGGCTATAAATAATGTCATTTCAGCCAAAAAATGCCTAAAAAGCAATACACCACTTGATGCCTTCCTCCAAACGTGTGAACTTTCCTGTTGTGAACCTGCGAGTTTCCCTACCACTCGCAGGTTCACAGAGTCTTTAAGCAGAGTAAGATATTTCAGTGAAAAAACAAAATGCATTATAATAAACAGGCTAGTCCCCCCCCCCCCCCCTTTTAACACCACATCCCGGCAGCTTCAGTATCACAGAAGAGTCTCAAATTACCCAAAGCCAGTGCAGTAAAAGCCAGATACTCCCAACTGTTAGACTTGGCTTAAAGCTGTGGTGCAAACATTCTCTTGATGAGTGACACAGCCGCGTGCAGAGTAACAACAGGCGAGATGACGTGTTGGCGTTTTCTTTTCAGCACACATGTCAATATTAGTTTTAAATATTAGTCTGGTCATTCTATTCACCTGTGTGCTCACGTGACTGATGTAACAGAGTGCACAAACCAGGGGTGAGTTGATTAAAAAATAACAAAACAGAAAAACAATACACGAGCTGCCTTTTCACCATTTATTGTGGTATGACTGAATGTGACGAGAATCTGTTTTTGCCACAACAACTGTTGAAAAGGAAGCCGCAAATGAACGGGCTCTCCCCAGCTTTCTGGTCATCACCGCAACAATCGTTCTCCAACTATGATGATAATGGCAATATAAACCATTAAAACATGGGCAAGGCATGCCATCTATGTAAAGTTCAAAGTGAACAGTGCTATGGTGCTCGCAGAAAAATCCCCATCCCCAATCAGTCCTGTGTACAGTTTCCATTGCAGACACAATCCATGCCATGCAAGCATGATGCTGCCAGGCACTTACTGGGCATTGGTTGAGTCCATACTGTACTCCTCCTGATACCTGGACGCAGCACACGTTGGACACAGACAGGCACAGGTTAGGAGAGAGTTGGGTCGACAAAACAGGAGAGGGGAGGAAAGGTTGAAACAGCAGGTACAGTATAAGGAGGCAGGCCACTCAGGATACACACCACGGCAGTTCATCGCTTGCGTCTCGAGTCGCAATGCCAAGAAGGTGCAAGATGGGATCTCATAAAGTCAATATCTTTTTGGGAATATGAGGAAAAACATTCAGTACAATGGTTAGGGTGATTTTCATAGGAAATCACATCAGATCCTGCATTTTAGAAGTCAACGCTTGACCACCAAGGTTTCATTGAGTCGACTTGAACCTCTACACACACACACACACACACACATATAAGTAAATATAAACATTCACAGTGCAAATCAACTGTATTTGAGCTTGAAAGGAAATATTTCACAGGGCATATGCAAGGACGCATTAGGTTGATAAAAAAAAAAGAGAGACAAAAGGAACTAAAGAACAGATGGGACACTTAACGCAAACCACAGGGGATCAGTGGACACGCCCTCTCGGCCAGTCTCATTGGTCGCTATATGGAGACGACCAGGGAGGAAAGTGTGCAACACTGAGGGACATTGACAGACAGAGAGACATACTCAAGATATTGATTTGAATGACTAGGGGTCAAAGGTTAAACACACAGGTTGATGTAATGCATAACAAACGGACGTGTGCAACCCTTTGGAGACCATTCACTGAGGCTGAGTGATGCAGCATTTCGCAGAATATAATTCCGTTTCCGCACGTGTACATTTTTATTTTCATCTTTCATCAAAGTAAAACCATGCACCATTGAATCATTCATTCAGATTCTAATAAATTTCATGAATTAACCTTTACAACAATGCTGTATATTACTACATAATCAAGAGCGTTTACGATGTCCCATTACACAAAATTGGTTTGGATTTTTCAAAAGTTAAAGAGTCATTTTGTCCATTTTACCTACATTATCTGCATTCCCCCATTCATTTGTTTGGAAAATAAAAGATTGGATTGTACTTTCATTGTCAAACAACATATTGCAAGACATGCTGACAATACTGTAAACTAAAAAAAAAAAGTAATATGTCTGAAAACTACGAGTCTAGTGAGTGAAATGCCTCCGAGGTCTGATCCAAAGCACAGCTAAAAATATCAATTTCAGCAAACGTGGATGGATAAAAATATAATTTACCTCGATATCTCTTTTCTAGCGAGGAAAGAACCAAAAGCCCGTCTGTTACTCAAAAGAGTTGGAAAGGAAAAGGATGAAGGATTTTCTGTCCCAGAGGTCATCGTTTGACAGCTCAACAGCCGTACATCCGCAAAGCTTATGACCAAACGTTGAAACACCATCATCCCATTTACGCCTCTCAAGACGAACTAATGGAGTGTCCATTAAATCCAGGAAGCAGCTGGGTCACAAGAGAGGAGGACGTGCACCTTTTACAGTGATTTATTTAAAACCTTGTGCCATGAAATCAACAGTCGATTATCTCAGTACCAATGGAGTCATCACCTGTGGGATTCCGCTGGAGTCAAACGGCACTTAGTGGAGTTTTTGGGAAAAGATGAATGTTGAAAACGTTCATTCAGTTGTAACTTTCTAGTAATGCTGCCATTAATAGTGAACGCTCAACAGTTACGGGCGTAGTTAATCAACCGCTCAGAGGTTCTTGTCCGTAAGTGACGTTGAATGACAGTTTTAGTTAATAATCAGATTGCGATGGAAGAGCTTCACGCTTTTAAAAAGCCGGATTCAGTCCAATGTTAACTTCATTTCTGTTTTAATTTGGAGCTGTAGTAGAACATGTAAAAAGGAACAGAAAGATACACATTTTTTAATAGCAGCAAAGTGCTTTCACAGAAGCAACAGACTTGATTGACAGATAACAGTTAAAACAAATGCACAAATGCAATAAAGTATGAGAACGATTATTGTCCTCTCATTGAAGACACTGCACAAAACATCAAGATAAACACTGCCGTGGTCTCCCTGTGCCTTTGGTAGCTACTTGTCAACACTTAGATCAGCAATAAAGATGCTATCTGGCTGCTGAGAGCCCCTTTGCCTCCATTAGCTTACAGTTGATACACCAACGCACTCAGACTCAGGCTCTTCCTGTATTTGTGAATACAAGGCGAAGAAATCCAAAAATCCAAATGTTAACGCAGTTAGCGACGCGGTGCCCTTGAAGTCCGACTGTAATTATGATGCATAAAAACGATCGGAGCACAAATCGACTCTCACCTCTCTGTAGCAGACGGGGGATCCCGAGTACGAGCCGAGCTCCCGGGACAACAAGTGCAAGATGACCAGCACTTCCAAAGTGTGCTTTCAATCACATTCACCTAGAACTGCCTCGAGCACTGACTGACACAAAGTGGGAGGGCACATCTCTCTCTCTCTCACACACAAACACATCTCATCTCTGCACCAATTTCAAGGGCAAATGGGATTTGTAGTTTTCAGTCTGTTTACCTGCAACTGGAAGCTTGCCAACATTTTTCGCATAAACTACAGTCCCCACACAGATCATCACACGTCAACAGAGTGCGGCTCAGGTTCACCCGTCCCAAAATATGACTAGTTGGTTCCAACACAGTAACTTAACACCTGGTTGAGAAGGGAAGTCTGGCTGCAGTGTTCACACACACACACACACACACACACACACACACACACACACACACACACACACACACACACACACACACACACACACACACACACACACACACACACACACACACACACACACACACACACACACACACACACACACACACACACACACACACACACACACACAAAATCAGCAACATCCCATTTCTGACTAACAGACAAATGTATCTTGTGATAGATCGGTAGCAGTGCCTCTGCTTTGCAAGACATTACTAGTTACAATAACTATTTTAATAGCCCTGACCAGGAAATGACAACAAGCTACCTTTAAATCTGGAATAATGTAAATTATAATCAGAAAAATATAGATCATGGTGTTTCACTTAGATTTGGCATCATCCACTATTTTCACATATCAGGTCACACCTCATTGTGTACTATTACCCATATATTTATGTAACCTGCGACATATACTGCTGTAGCTTTGTCATCATGTATACAATGTTTTGCAGAGGCTACGTCAGGTATGTGTTCCTTAAACTTTGTGGTACGTGCCCCTATCATCTTTTTTTTTTTTTACTTCCCTGCATTCAACAGCTCCAACAGAGTCGCAATAGAATTTCCAGAAATATGAATGTATGTATGTATGTTATTAAATATGTTAATGTGATATATCGATAGGAAAGGTTCTGAAGCTGTGAAGGCAACTGATGGGAGTGAGTGAGTCCAGGGGATTCATCAGAAAACTTATGGACTGGATGTTAACAGCAGTCTAAAACGCTCTCCACTAGACGTATCATCTTATCTGAATGCTGCCCTTCCTTCCTTTACAATCACGTCACGTTTGATCAGATTGTGAGCCTCTTCTGGAGCACGGCTCGGATTCAGATCTATAGACACTGTATGTATCAGTTATTTTTTCCCTAATAACCCCCCATTCTTATTAATACATTAAACCTACTCAGTGATTCTCTACTAGAGCCAATTGATGCTCTTAAAAGAGGCAGATTCTGGAGGAAGCTTGTTTCTCTCTTTGTTGTTGTAATTTTACTGCATTGGCCGGGCCGCGAACCTCCGACGCACTAACCACGAGGCCAAGAGTTGCAGGCACCACCCGCCAGCACGGCTCTCAAGATGTCGACGAGTGATGTTTACAAACTGCGCTCGCACTGTTGTGTGGTGCGGTCCGCACCATTTCTTTTCTTTCCCCGAATTAACGGAGCCCGGGCTGCGCCAGAAACCCAGATTTGTTTTCCCGGCGCGCACACAGAACCGACAGCTAACGCACAGTGAGGAAATATACCGCAGATTTCTTACAAAACGTGCATTGCTTTAGAATCGCTTACTGTCCCTTTAAAGAAGCAGGAGAAGGCAAGTGAGAAGACTGGTCTGGTTGACGATTCGCCATGTAAACAAGTGACACATACATGTACACACGTTATGTACAGCACACAGCCAAAAACACAGTAGCTCAGCGTGACTTCATTCAAAGAGCCACTTGTATGCTTTCATATGTAACCAGGGAACTTGATAATTTTCAGTATTAACTCTCAAGTCAACTGCTGCACAATTTCATCCTCCGGGTTTAATGAACAGTAATAATGGACAGGATATCATTTACCTTGAGGACCACATTAAAACCCCCTCATTATAACCGTGGGTATACTCAAACGAACATGAGAGCATAATTGTTGTGTGAAAAGCAGGGGACGCTATAGATAAACACTGAGACAAATGGGAGGACAAATACGACAATGGCAAACGCTGTTCAATCGGACGTAATTCAGCAGCAGCACATTTTAAAATCGTCTAAATAAGTGATGCGCTGGAAAATAGAAAATCGTGAACAAATGTGTTTTTTTAATGATGACAGGTGATTCACTGTAACTGTGAGAAAGTAGTAATGATAAAACCCTGCATTTCAATTGAGTATATAAATTAAACAACTACAATAAAGCCAACGTGCAACTATAAGGATAATATAAAATAGTTGAGACTGTAAACAAGCAGAGAAGAGTTGAATCTAAAGAAATGCTTCCGCTGTTACAATCAACACTAATCTGAGTATTTGTTGAGTCAGTGTCAATGTCCTCAAACTCCCGGTTATTTCCCGACCGACTGCTGCTTACACCAAAAGCAATTCTCATTTAGCTGTCGCAGATTAATGAAGATTTAAATACCTTGAATACTAAGGGGTGTGAAACGATTCTGATTATGGAGAATGAAACTGCGACACAAACTTTCACAATCTCATATCATAGCACACGATGACAGAACTGTGACACCTCAACCACAACGCGCTGAAGTTCCTGCATAAGACTCGTGATAATACTAACTTTGCCGCAATACAAAATAAAATTGAATTGAAGAGGATAAGTGTCTGCAGCTGAGTTAATAAACATGTGTAAGGGAGTTAAGAAAAGGGGGAGCATGAAAATGATTAGAGTTGACCTATGTACACGGACGAATTCAGCCTTAAATTAATTCAAACTAATTAAACTAATTAGATTTCCATATGTTCTTTTTCAGAGGCAATGTGCTGGCGACAGCTGCAGCAAGTCAAAATAAATCTGCGCTAGTTTCTACTTTAGACCATTTGCTGTGTTTAAAAAAGCTCAATCTTTTTTCTTCGTGACGGTCCTCCAATTCTCATTTACTGCCTACAAAATCCAAGTGTCAATATCGTATAGAGTATCTCATAAACACAAACAGAAAGGGGATTCCCGGAGGCTATGAATTATGCAGAAACAAATAAATCCAGTGTCGTACTATCGAACCGGATTATTGATTCTCTCACACCTCCATCCTAACCACATCCTCTCATTCTCCAGTCAGCTGGACACAAATCCCACAGTGATCGCATTTCAGAGTGAAGAGAGCTCTCCCGTCAACATCCTGTCTGCCTCGGGGGGCATTCGGGGACTCTGCGTACACTTTTGAATTAAAATATCAGGTTTTGCTTTTTCTTATTAAGAGAGTGATTTGACAGATGGACAATCCAAGCCAAACATTTATTCAATTATCTTAGATATGAGAACTTGTGCCAACCTAACTATACAAAGTGGCTGACGGCGGTCCAAGTCTGGTAACCCAGAGCAACTAGCCAATTGAAGCATTAGGCTTTACAGCTTCAGCCATTTGCGGATATTGAGTATTAAGAGCCCCACACAAACGGTCTTGGCAGCGCCATATATCCCCCTATAGTTAATATTTTTCAATTTCTCACAAACCGATCGGCAGTCAATATGTTCATTCTCTCAGCCACTTCGGCCTGTCGTTAGCTGACTCGCTGAAGTCATCACAACTAGAGAACACCAGCAACACCACAAGCTTCATCATCACATGTCATAGTTCATAACTCACTGTAAGTAATATTAATAATTTTTTTAATAGGATCACTTCAGCATTTATGTCTCATCCCAACACACTTTTTTTAAGGGCACTTTTAAATTCATGCAATAAACTTAAAATAAAAAAAAATTAAAGATACCTCACACCATTGAGCCTCGTTGTTTATGGCTCGAGTAATGATCCAAAATACTTTAGAGATTATTTAATTGCCAATTTTGCATCACATAATGATCTGACCCTGATATTATTTATAGACGCGTTTAAATCTTTTTTTTCCTCATCTCACTGTTGTTTACACAATAAATGCTGCGGCACGCGTTCCACATTTCTGATCACAAACATATATCAACAGCCCTCAAATAAATATATAAACAGTAGAAGAATATGCAGTAAATACAGCACATTGGCTGTGCAGTGGTGTTTGACACCCTGCCGGGCGAGCACAACCTGCGGATGAGAGCGCCAACCAGCAGCTCTCAAGTTATTTTGTCTCCATCTGAAAGGGAGAGAAAAAAAAAACATGTCTCCCTCAGTTGTTACAGGCTCGACCCATTTTGCACAAACCATAATCTAATTTGTCTACCAAATGGCAGGTGAGTGTCCTCACAGTGGAGGTCTGCAGTCTGAGTGGTGCAGACATGTGCTGAAACATAACATGTATTAGCATATGAGAGCATGTCAACATGATCGGCTGTGGTTTGCATTTTTTTTTGTCATCCATCAATCTGGTTGCATCTTATGAAAAATAATGTCCCCTATTTGCATG